>NC_081521.1:18390620-18690620 GCF_030273125.1 Centropristis striata
CTTTGTCGCTGAGACCATGTGAACCAGTAACTCTGCCTCTGAGACCATGCAAACCAGTAACTCTCCCGCTAAGACCATGCGAACCGGCGACTGCCGGTACATTTGAATGTCATTATAGTTATGTTTTAGAAGATAAAACTAATGTTAATTGCAAAATGAATGTCATTGAAAATAATGTTAATGTCATTGAAAGGCCTTGAAAATCTACCATCTAATCTAATCTAATCTGCTTTTTTTGTTTGTTTGATGTGCTTCTCTCTGGGTCAGGAATTGCAAAACTATCGTAAAATTTTGAAGCAACCAAGTAGATTGATACTTGTGTATACAGATAGCTTTCCCCTGAGACACCGGTGTTGGTCTCTTGCATGCAATGTTTAGACTTACCCTCTCCGCCCCCTCCCCAGAAACAACAATTACAAATCTCACAAAAGTTTTGTTAATCTAAAAAGTTACCATCAAGATGCAACCTCTCCTTGGATGGAAGTGCGTGCAATGGTTGGTTCAAAAAAAAAGATGATGTTTAGTATGATTGATTTGCATTAAGTTATGTATTGAAATATACATTTCATGTTTGTGTTTGTTGAAATGGAAGACATACAATGTTTTGTGTATCACTTTGTGCAGAATTAACAATTGAAGAATTTTTTAAAAAGCCTATCTTTTCAACTGGTGAACGGGGGCAAGTGGGTCCAGAGGTCATCCAGCTGTTCTTGGACTGTGGGGGTGTCTGTATTTTCAGAACCAGATGACACACAATACCAAATTTATTCATACATTATAAATACTCAATTGTGAATTAATATTTTATTATTCAAAGGAAGTAGTTAAGACAGCAGATTGTATTATCAGGCCACGTCTGTGTCCACTGTGATGGGGAAAAAAACAAACCCATACCTTGTAGACTGGAGAAGGAGTTGTGGGTGCGTTATCCATCATCCACAGCCGGCTGGTTGACGGAGGTCTTTGAGGTACCCCATGGTCGGAAGTGGTTGGGCTCAGTGGGGCAGGATCTGCAAGGTCGAGACTTGTCCAACGCACTTTCTGAGCGCGGCATCTTGGAAGCAGTGGTCTTCCTCGTCTCACTTGGTCCTGCAATATACAATAGCCTGTACAACAATAACTCACAAAATAACACAATTGTAACAATAATATGCAACTGTAAGTGATCTGAACTAAATTAATTTGCTAACTTAACTGTCCCTAGACCAGCATAAAAAGCTAAACTATACAAACTAAATACTCTACTATAAACCTAACCTAAATATAAATGTGCAAAAAATATGAAAAGTTAGCTTAGTCTGTCTTGAAGATGCTGGACACAGGAAACCTGGAAAAGTCAGAAAATACAGTGACTTCTATACTATATATTGAGGACCACATGCTGAAAGATCTGCATCATGTGAAATACTTATTCTGATGTGAAAAAACAACATGGTGATGGCTTCGGGCGCAGTAATGTGCTGCCCACTGCTCCTTGCATGGTGTGTTCACTTGTGTGTAAAAAAGGATGGGTTAAATGCAGAGGTTGAATTTCCCCATTGTGGGATTAATAAAGTCATCTTCTTCTTCTCCTCAGGTTTTAGCCGACAAAATAAATAAATACATTAATGAGACAGCAATACTTAATTAGATGAGAGTTTGACCAAGCGTCAATTAATGAATGAACATTATTGTTACCAATTTTTTTTTTTTACTAGTTACTAGTTTTTGTACTAATAATCTATTTTCCCCCATTCTCTGATTTAAAAATGAATAAATACATGAATAATACTAATAATATTGATTATCCCAAATACACCTTTCCTTCAGATATATTTGTATATCACTATACGTGACATCACAGAACAGTGGTTGAAAGTTTTTTATGAATAATAATTTCAGTGTTTCTCAACATTACAAAAGCATTTTTTTTTAATTGCTTACCTGAAAAGGTGAAGACAAACAACTGAATGCTGAAGGTCAATGAAGAACTGGATACTCAAGTCTCTTAGGTGAAGTAGTGTTTATCTAGAACAGGATGACAACCGTGAGCATTGCAGCAATGTAATAATAATGTGTAATTAATGCTTTAAATAACTGAATTAATGCATCACTTATTCATAAAAATCAGTATAAAGCTGAATATAATCATTAGAATTAAATACACACATAGCACCTCTAGAAACACAGCAAAATTTTCAGCATATGTGCCCCTCTGCATCCTTTATAGATAATATAAATTTTAACTTTCTTCATACATTTTTACGTGTTTTATACATTTTTATAGCACCCATGGTCCTCAGGGGTCAAAAAGGACCTCATGACATAAGACTGGTTTTAGGAAATGTAGAAAAAAAATTTACCAACTTTTTTCTCACCTTTTAAGGTAACTCATGACCAAAAAAATTTATATTTCATTTTCATATTTTTTTCATTAATATTGGTCAATTTTATTCAAATATACAAATATCAAAACATAAGCTTCACTAAAAGTTGACATGACCTACTCTGTGCATTCCCATCAAGAATTATTTTTTTCCATTACTACTGAAAAAAGTATACAGGGTTTTTTTTTTACTTTTTTCTCTCTTGAAATGAGGCCTAATTTAAGACATTAATGGCTATGACTCTGGTATTACAAATACACTTTATTACATAATAACCTCTATTATCAAAATAGTACTGCAGTATTAATATCAGAAGAAAACAGGATTAAAGCCTACAATGAAAATGCTTCACAGCACCACTTGAGGACACACACACACACACAAACAAATTAATCCAAAGCTGTTTAAGCCTACATTTTCAACTTCCAATCTCACTCACTCACTAACTCACTCACTCACACACTCACACACTCACACACAGAGAGAGAGAGAGTACATTAATATTAGTCACAGGAGCACATACTTCAGGTACCAGTTGACATGACAAATTGGAAAAAAAGAAATGCTAATAGTTTGGGTAATAGTCTGCTAACAGTAGTGAGTAACATTGACATTGACACAATGTAAATCTTAAATGGTGAAGTAAACTACCAGTTCATCGTTACAGTAAATTTCTACAGCCCTGACTCCATGGTTAAATGTATATCCCCATGATTATCTTTTCTTTTTAACCTCTCATTACCAAGTGACATGAGTTTCAGTTTAATATTATCCAAATACACCGAATGTTCAAATTTAGCCATTGATGAGTATGACATTGGTATTACTATCACACCTTATTACATAAGAATACCAAAACATCCTCACAAAAAACAGGACTATTATCAAGAAGCTACCATCAAAATCCACATACAATTAGCTACATATCACAGTCTAAAAAAAATTTGTCAGGCCAACATTGTACACAACCCCTACATTAAAAATGGCATTTAGACAACATTAATCAAGGAAAATAGCATGAGCTGGCATTTTTTTAGCATTATTATATTATTATTAGCATAATGACACCTTCCCAGATAGACACAAGACAAAACACAGCAATCATAAACTGTTGTGGCCTAGATTATCAACTCACAATGCATTATCGGCTGTCTGTCAGTAGCATCAAATCAGTCAAACCATGCAATGCACTCTTAGAATCAATAGTGTTTGCTAACACCAGACACATCTACTGTTAGCATCATGGTAACTGTAACATGGAGTAACTGTGAAGATATTCTGCCTCGACGGACCATTTGCTTCGACATGATGCTAAAGCTAGCTCGCTAGAGAGCGCTAGCTCAGACCTAAGACCAGTAGCCGCGAATAAATTAGCAAAATAAAATGACAAACATCGTCCAAATGAAACTCAAATAACTTGCAATTACATTTCACAAAATTTTCGACAGTAGTTTAAAAGTTCAAATATGAAAATGCTAACATTATAAGGCACAATTGTAACGGTAGTATGCTAGTAGTATGTCTTCTTACCTCGCCGAGTCCCGCCAGCTTTGATGTAAATCCTGTCGGATTTACATCAAAGCCAAAACACAAGAAGCCAATCAGATTCGCCCCATAACTGTGCTCCAATCCTGTGATTCCCAACAGCTGTTCCGCGGCACACAACTGTGCCGTAAGAAATCATCAGGTGTGCCGTGGAAGATTATCCAATCTCTAAGTGAGCGGCGTGAAGTGAGAGGAAGAACAATTAAATGCTCTTCCAACAGAGTGCAGTGTATCAGTGAATCTCGCGAATTCACGCGTAATCAAGTGATATAACCGGAAGAGAATCAACATCTCATTAATGACTCTGGACTTCCTCCAGAAAATGCTAACTACAGACGCTGGAGTGTTTTTAATTTTACCACCGTTATAACCGGAGCTCTACTGAGAGCACAACACTCAGTACAGTACAGCGGCATCAATCCACCGCAGTGACAGACAGGCAGTGAGACAGGTCAAGTGAAGTCAGCAGGTATTAAGTCATCAACTATGTCCATACTCCAAAACAAACCGTATACACAAACACAATAATTGAAACGCAGCTGTCCGACTCTGTCCCTCTGTGAGCCTCTTATTAAACACACCTTTCACCTCAAACAGCAGCCCTCATAAATACCCTCACCACTCTGAGCCTAAACATGAACATATCTGCAGCTCAGGATTGGTCTGAAATGACTGTCAAAAATGAAAAAGTAACCACAATAATATAAAAAAACACCTGTCTTAAAACCCAAATAATTCCACATCAACATCATTTAATTCTTGGCCAGAGGAGCTCATCACAGCTGATGCAAACCTCTAAAGAAATGATTATTTTTACTTATTAGTCAGTCGGGTTATCCTAAATTCCGCGACCTCCCTCACCACATCTTGCAGGCTATATTCTTGTGATGTGTGCAGTTTAGCATGCGCTATTCCTTTACTTGGCCTAACTGCTTCAAATGCGTCTCCATGTGTAGTGGCAGATTTTTAAAATAAAAAAAGCAGCTTCTGCTCAACAGAAGTATTGACAGTAGCTAGCTAAAAAAAAAATCATGTTGTCACCCAGACTTCTCAGACATGTTTTGCATCACACTCTTTCGTCCACAAGAAAACGTGTTCTTTCAACCTAGCCGGCCATTTGATGTCATTGTTAGCTAACGCTAATGTTAGCTAGTAATTAGCTATTACCGTTAGCATGGAGCGACATAAACTAAAACGTTTTCGTCTGATAACTATTGAAAATGGAAACATTGTTCGCATCTTCTCCATCATATTTCTGTCTCACGTTTAGCGTTTATTTATTATATTTTACGTTAAACCACCGGCAATTACTGACGGTAGTTAGCTTGACCTAGTTACCTGCTGTTGACAGGACGCTCCGGTGTCTCCGCTCGGACATCCTTCAGCTCGGACATCCTTCAGCTCGGACATCCTTCAGGGACAGCACGTCCTCTTCCCGGCACAGTACTCCAAATGTGCGAACATTTGTTACACATGCTTCACCACGCATCGTATGGTCCAGGTCAGCCTCCTGACAGCAGATTCAGACTCAGGACACAACGACACCAGGTGCTGCCGACCCGCTCCGCCCCCCAGACGAGCTCCGGCTCCACATCCTCCTCTCTCCGGACCACCGCTTCAGTCTCTGATCAGAAAGTCTTCCAATGTTTGTGGGCTGTCTGAGAAGACTGACATAAATCAAGACGACCGCCATCCTCTGCTTCAGAGAGACAGCCTGCACCGCTGGACTGCAGGTCTCTGCTCGGTGTCACGGCAAACCCATGGATCTAACACTTTAACTGCTGTATGATCATTTAGAAACAAGAAACAACATTTTTTTAACCTTTTCATTGTCAGTGATGAAGCGTAGAGTTGTGGTCGTGAACGTCATGAAACAACCGTTGTTGTTGTTTAATTGATGCCGCCGCTACCAGCTGTCAGCAGTAAACTGAAAAGGCACCCACGTGGAGGGCTGGAAAATGACCAATCATAAGAGGCCTGGGGTCAGCCTTGGCCCCGCCCCCAATGTGTAAAGAGTCCTCGCTCCGCGGGAGCAGAGCTCCATCGAGAGCGAGCAAGGGGGAGAGTCTGCTTCACTCAGTTGCTGAATATGTGCGCGAAGATCAAACAATGACTCAAATATGACGCTATAGTCCACCTCTGCCTGCTCACTGTGGCGGAACTGTCTCCACCAGCAGTTCATTTCAGTTGATTGCAGTTGACTGCTGTGATTGGTCAACTCCACCTGGCCACCTGGTTGCTTAGCTACCAAAGCCTCCCCCCGACCCCCCCTCCCTTCTCCAAGACAGACATACTAATTTAAAGGACATGGCGTTTTTTCATAAAGCATGATACCTTATAACTTGACCATACATTGTCCAATCTGCCTCAAACTTGTCATGCATGATGATGGTTCATCACTGACCAGTTCTACATAACAATATTTAATAAATTCCCGCCCTTTTGATTAGCCACGCCCCCTTTTACTAACTAATGAACCATTTGTCCTAGAAACTTGTATGAGGTTTCTGTGAACTCAGGCCAGAGTCCCTGTTTAACTGCTGATTTAATCAATGAGAATCAAGGGCCAGAGGCAAGCACACAATCAAAATTTCTTTAGACATTTTCTAGTTCTACAAATCGTTTCTTAAAAAATGTTTGGGTTTTTTTTTACCTTTATTTGACAGTTTGGCAACTTTTAATGCCAGACTTAATAATAATAATAGACAGTAATTATCAGTATTTATATACTAATACAAATACATATACTAATACAATATTTTTTCGTTTTACTTTAACATGATGGTGTTTGGCAACTTTTGCTGCCAGACATTTTACCATTTTTTTTACATTAAATGTAGTTTTACAGATAAATTTGCCTTATTTTTACATTCAGAAATATGTGTCATTTTTTACACAGAATTCACTGTAATCTAACATTCAAGACCATTACGCAATTAAGAATAATACTGTAAAAAAAGAGAGTCATTTACAGAGTCACATGCCCATTTTATGGTTAATATTTGCAATAAAAGTAATTTAAAATAATGCAATACATTTCTAGGTAATAACTTATTTTTTTTACAGTGTAGGTTTCCTATTAATATGCAAAATAAACTCACAGAAAAGGTAATGGGAGCATTACATTTTTTTAGACATGCAGTTTTCTTTTTGTCTTTTAGAATAAACTAGAAACTAAAAGAAAAAGGCAAAGTGTTGCTTCACAATGTTCACAGGTCTACGAGAGTTTAGAGCAGTTTAACACAACAGGTGACATTTGTTAAAGATGAGCTACACACCATCAGCACCACCACCAACACTAACACCACCAATACCACCACCACCACCACCATCACTGCCTCCACCAACACTACCACCACCACCACCGCCAACACCATCACCACCACCACCACCAATACCACTGCCACCAACACTACCACCACCACCACCGCCAACACCATCACCACCACCACCACCAATACCACTGCCACCAACACTACCACCACCACCACCGCCAACACCATCACCGCCACCAACACCACCGCCTCCAATACTACTGCCGCCACCATCACCAACACTAACACCACCAATACCACTGCCACCACCACCACCACCAACACCCTCACAACCAACACCACCACCAACACTAACACCACCACTACCACCACCAACAACACCCTCACTACCACCACCAACAACACCCTCACTACCACCAACACCACCACCACTCTGTCACCTCCAATCAAAACTCGTAGGATGGATCACAGCAGCTTCTTTCAGTCACAGGGAACAAAAACAACATAGTCACACATTAAGCTGTTGTAGAAATATTTTCACACCATGTTTCTGCAGGAGTGGATGCACAGTAATGTTACTTTATTCTGAACATTATCTCCTCACACCTCAGGCAAAAAAACAGTTATAAACAAAGAAAATCAAAGAAAATATGATTTTTCTTCTCAAAATACAGATAATACCAAAATTGTTGTTCATCTTTAATACCGTGATTCTCTACCGTGCAAAAAGGGACCAGTTTTTCAAATTCAAAATAAAAGGCCATTACTTACAAACAAGGAAATATGAACATTTAGGTAGAAAGAAAAAGGCAAAATGTATGGCAAGAACATGACTTTTTCTCACATAATTTCAGTTTTTAGGCTAACACTGAATGACTGAATTTGCATAAACTTCTCCATCCATTGAGATTTCAAAGCAGCCTCCTCAAGGATGAAGAACAAAAGAAAACAAAAAAATTCTTTCAGGATTCTCAAGGCAAAAATAAAAGTAATTAGCTCACTGGTTTATCTTCTCTGAAAATGTGACATTACGAACATCAAACATAGTCCGTCCACATGTCAGTCAATGATAAGGTTTTTTATATTACAACAGAAGAAAAAGGTTTAATGAGGAGAGGTTTTGCTTCACAGGTCAAAGGACAGACTCATGACCTTTCCATCACAAGACGGCTTTTCTAAAAGGCCACACACTCAACATGCAGGAAAGCACCAGGAGAACTGTGTAAATAAGGAAGGTAACAATGAGAAAACAATACGTTGGCTTTAACCCTCTGAACCCCACAGATGTTTCCTTTAAAGTATCGGCAAAAACACAGCATTTATCATAGAAACAAACTGTAAAAACAGGCATTATCTGCAAAATTTGAACTTTCTGAGAGTCCTGGAATAGTTCATAGGTTATGAAAGTTTCAATTAGAAAACCAAATCGAAAGCCTAAAAAAGTGATATTTCTGTCAATCACTTTATTCTACACGTCTCATTTAAAACGTGTCCAAAACTAAAGCATTTGCACTAATCAGATCCTGTTAAAAACATGAAATTCTGCTACTCAACAACACTGTGAGGCCATGACAGTAATGTGACAACTATTCACTGAAAATCTGTTTACACCAAGCTGAGAGGAGGGGACATACTTCAGTATGTACAATATGGTGTAAACTTTTTTCCAGAATTCATGACACTTGTGGGCAAAAGTGTTGTAGATACATACTGTTGTATGATTTATGTCATAACTGTGTTATTCTGCACAAAATACTTTTATGAGTTGATTCTGCAGAGATGCAGGACTTATATGTTTTATATATATTTTACATATTGTAGTGAAATACAAGGCCACGGTGAGTTAAATGTAAAAATTGCAACAACAAAACAACGGCCTGAAACATCTTGTTGGGGTTCAGAGCTCATCTTTACACACAAAAACAAAAAGGCGTCCCAACAAGGCAAACTCTTGAACATCAGGTCACATTATCTGTCTGAGAGATCCTCCTCTCTTACACAAGACGGAAAAACAGTCTGCTGGACGCGACATAATGCTTCTATGAACATTATTATTTCTTACCAAGGTTTTCCAGCTGATGAAATATTGTATGAATTAAATAAATGTCCACAGGTAATCAAAAAAACTTTGTAAAGAAAACAAAACTTAGAAGAGACAAATAGACTTTTAGTGCACTTCACAACTTTATTTATTTTATTAGCAGATGGCAGCATCTCTTTGGCTTTCAGAGAACAATAAGGCATAAACGTACATAAAAAAACAACTTAATAGAGAGTGTTACTGTCACGGCCTTTGACACCAGTATCTCAACATGTTGTTAATTGGCTCAATTAATCAACTGGCCAATTAAGCTGTCTTAAAGTACCTTGGTGATTAAATAAACACATGTTCATAGGAGCATGATCTATTGTGTGGATTCCATTTCTCAATCTCACGTTTTTTTTTGTCCAGCTCCAATCCTAACATGTCTGTTACAACAGAAGAAAGAGGTTTACTGTTAATGAGGATAGGTTTGGCTTCACAGGTCAAAGGACAGACTCATGATCTTTCCATCACAAGCCGGCTTTTCTAAAAGGCCACACACTCAACATGTAGGCAGCACCAGGAAAACTGTGTAAATTAGGTACCAACGAGAAAATAGTGCGTTGACTTTAAAGAAAACATCTGTGAGGTTCAGAGGATTAAAGGATAGCCAAAAATACAGCGTTGGTCGTAGGAAGACACTGTAAAAACAGGCATTATCAGCAGTCCTTGGTGATTAAACCAAGATCTCCATCTTTTACATGGTTTTCCGTGTTTGCCTTTTATACTTTAGTGCACCACTTACAGGAAGGACGGCAGACTGCTGCAGGAGAGCACACATCTGAAAGTCCTCCTCTGAGAATGGGAGATCCTGTAAAATGCTGTTCTCCAGCTCCTCCACATACGCCTGCGTTGGCACGGTGAGGAAGCTGGATGAAGAGCAGGAGTCGTTATCGAGGCCGCTCTGCAGCGTCGTCACACTGATGTTCCTTTGCTCGTTTGACATGATGTCATCGTCCGGATCGATCTCTTTTCCACCGTGCTGACTCATGCCGTCCCCGGCTGCCAGTCTGTAGCTCTCCTGAATATTTCCCCGCTGGCTGCCATCACTGGAAGCTGTGTCACTGATTATTCTGGCGTTAGTTTCTAAAGGCCTTCTTGTTGTTCTGACAGGATTCAGGCAGGCCTCGGAGCTCATCAGGCTCTCCGCTGATGCCAAACTGCTCTGGCTGAGCTGACTGACCAGAATGGGCTGTTCCATCAGTATGTCTTCAGGCACTGTCTGGACGATGTTGAGGCTCCACATGTCATCTCTTTTCTGTTTGTAAGGGCTGTGGTTCTTACTCAGGTCGTTGAGGATGCTGTCAGAGTCCATTTCACTACTTTCTGTGTCCATCTCCCCCTCAGAAGCTTCCTGCTCTAGGCTCGCAGCCTCCCAGGCGTCTTCGCACAGTTTCCCGGACTCCCTCACAGGAGACTCAAACACCACCCCTTTGGGCCCCAGAGGACGGAAATGTCTGCGGCAAAGGCTGTTGAGGGCCGCTGAGCCGAGCGGATTCTCAGGCCGTCTCATCATGTAGTGCCGGACCGACTCAGGCACCAGGACTTCATGGCGCTTCTTGTTGGGCAGTAAGGCAGAGAAGCTTCCAGGTAAGTGGTTTCCTACAATGGGCACAAGGGAGGTGGGTTTCAGTGCAGAGACAAAGTCCTCCAGCTCCTGGTACGAGGAGTGGTCGGAGTAGGGCACCACGTGGACGTTGGGGTTGAAGGAGACCAGGGGCCTGCTGGTGGGCAGGATGGCCAGAGTTGGATGTTCTTTGTTCCACTGTTGTAAAGTGGCAGAGCAGATCTTAGACTGCTCCACAACCCGGATACGGCCGGCTCCCGGCTCAGTGGTGAAGACGTCAGGCAGCTCCAGGACTTTAAGGGTCTCCATCCTCTCAAAGCTCACCTCCACCCAGGTCTTAAACTCCATGGCCAGCTCCAGCAGCAGAGACTCCTTTCCCAATGCATACAGGCCTGCAAGGCAGCACAGCAGAGCATGAGGGTCTGTCAGAGTTCAGCCGGATGGAATTAAACTGAAATCAATAATAATTATATAACTTAAATGTTTCTACAGTAGCCCAGCCCCGATGTCTTATCAGATCTTTACTCTGCACCCTATAAACCTCGCTGGCGGGTTTAACACGCATGTTGTCATTAAGTAATCGCCACAAATACACCATTTATCGTAGAAAGAAACTTTAAAAACAGGATTTATCGTTGAAATTTGACCGACAGTCCTTGAACAGATCATAGAACAGATCATAGTTTCTGTTAAAAAAAGTTACCAAAACTAAGCTTAAAATGTTGATGTTTGTGTCAGAATCTCTTTATTCTACATGTGTCATTTAAAATAAAGTGTTTGCACTAACTAGATCCTGTTAAAAACATTAAATTCTGCTCCTCAGAGACACTGTGAAGACATGATTGATTCTGCTGAGACCAATGGTCACGTGACAAATATTCACTGAAAATTACACAGAGCAGAGAGGAGAGGACAGAAGAGGCTGTTTACACAGAGCAGAGAGGAGAGGAAAGGAGAGGCTGTTTACACAGAGCAGAGAGGAGAGGACAGGAGAGGCTGTTTACACAGAGCAGAGAGGAGAGGACAGGAGAGGCTGTTTACACAGAGCAGGGAGGAGAGGACAGGAGAGGCTGTTTACACAGAGCAGGGAGGAGACTGGTTTATCTTCTCTGAAAATGTGACGTTACGAACATCAAACATAGTCCGTCCACATGTCAGTCAATGATAAGGTTTTTTATATTACAACAGAAGAAACAGGTTTAATGAGGAGAGGTTTTGCTTCACAGGTCAAAGGACAGACTCATGACCTTTCCATCACAAGACGGCTTTTCTGCTCTGGTTTAAATTCTGCTCCTCAGAGACACTGTGAAGACATGATTGATTCTGCTGAGACCAATGGTCACATGCAGGGCAGGAATTTCACGAGGGCCCTCGTAATTTGGCCTCATGCCCTTGAAAAAAATATCTGCCCTGAGGCCACGGTGGCCTTGATGCCCCACTCGCACTGCCCCAGTTAGTTTTGCGTTTTGGCGTTGTGTTGCCGTTGCCTCAGCAAAGTGTCTGTCACCGGTAAGTCAGTCAAACCCCGACCTGCAGGCGCAGCCTTAAGCCGGACACTCATTTGTCCTCCTTTAAAGAAAATAACAAAAAAGGTCCGCCTTTTGACACGTTACTTTGTTAGTTTAATACTTATTGGCTAAAAATGTGTATCAAAAAAGCTGTGTCAAAATAAGTAATTTGGTTGGTTATATTTTCGTCTCATTACCTATCA
Organism: Centropristis striata; assembly: GCF_030273125.1. NCBI lineage: Eukaryota > Metazoa > Chordata > Actinopteri > Perciformes > Serranidae > Centropristis > Centropristis striata. The sequence continues at coordinate 18,403,168 of NC_081521.1, forward strand.
ATACCTGGCTAATTTGAATATTCAAATGAGCTATGTGTTGATTCGCCACAACAGGCGCTCACGCCAGTTGCTACCACCAGGCTGTCAATCAAGCTCCCAGCGACTGAAAGTCTGAAAATGCCTAAGCGAAAGACCTCCTTTAACCCGGAATGGGCAAGAGAACACGGGTTTGTTACAAGAAGTAAGAGGGAGTTTCATTTCTTTGTACATTATGTCTAAGCGATGTAAATGTGAGCAGCAAAGGCAAAGCAGCTACCAAGAGACAGCTCTACAGTACAACTCTGCTAAAAACCGGATCATACCAAACAAATATCTGCTTGTGTGTCCCCGTGGATGCAAAGTGTCCTCCTTTTGGATGTGAAGGAAATGGCCACCCTACCGGGCAGTCAGAGGTCCAAATACACTGTTACATATGCCGTTCGTTACCCGCAAGCTAACATTAGCTAACAGTTAAAGTTGTATTAATCACACTAAACTGTGACTTACTGTTTTGAATAAATTCCTGCTTCCCGCTTTCAAAATAAGAGCGCAGTGTGTTCACAGAATTGACCAAAGAATTTACAAGAAGAGTGTCAAATTAAGATGCCTTAAATAAAATGTACAAGAACCCTTATTCTCCTTAAAAAATTCTTAAAATATGCAATGATTAAGATCAGTGTATATGATGGGATAGTGGAATTAGAATCTGCAGGAGGCCACCAAATTTGTGCTTTTATGGGGGAAAAAAATTCTCCAGGGGGGTATGCCCCCAGACCCCCCTAGCCAGCTATATTTCCACCCTGGCTGGCTGCTCCATGTCCTGGTGGAAAGCATGTTGACAGCAATTAAAAATGACACAGTATAGGATAACAAAGATTTTATAATACGGTAATGTTATGTGAGGTGTTTGCTCTCATTTAGCTCTCAAAGTGCACAAGATTGATGCATTTAACTTTACAAGGAGATGTTTCTTTACCTGCTGGACAGTTTCAACTGAGACTCCAATCTTCCTCAGAAGCGTCATTGCTAGTCCTTAAAATAAATTCATTATGGACGTGGACTTAAAATCATTGTTTTTTTTCATTGCCTTTGTGCCCTCAAAAAATGACAACACAAAAGCCAAAGTGGCCTTGCCCCTAAAATGGCAAAATTTCAGGCCTGGTCACATGACAAATATTCACTGAGGCTGTTTACACAGAGCAGAGAGGAGAGGACAGGAGAGGCTGGAAACATGACAATAGTTCAATATGAACAAGACACAATTTCCCCTCCTTTATTTATGACTTGTGGGTACTTAGAAAAGTTAGTTCAAAAACATGTTTTTGCACAGAATGAATAAAAAATAAACTCACCTATGACCACAATGTGGTTGGGGTGTCTGCGGATGATCTCTTTGATCTGCTGAGTGGCTCTCTGTCTTGTGGGGAGGGTGCGGTTGGGGTCACAGTTGGTGTTGTCCAGGTAGAGGACGTCTATAGTGGCGTTGGTTCTAAGGCACTGCTCACGCAGCATGGAAGGAGTATATCTGAAGTCCCCTGAAATTAGGAACCTGAGTGTTACTTTCCATGAGTCTGTTACTGATAAAGTAAACATCGTGCATAGAGACACTGACCAGTGTACAGTATAGAGCCGAAGTAGCCTTCGAAGAGAAACATGACGGATCCTGGACAGTGGTTGGCGTCTATCAGTGTTACTGTCAGCTTCTCCTTGCCGATGTCATCCAGTGGCAACATGTACGGCTCGTTCAGCTCTAATGGATGGATCCACTTCTCTTTCACCTAAGCAGAGAGAGAATGCAGCAATGTGCTTATTTCTGTTTTAACCATTCCATAATGATCCCAAATTTAATCTGAAAAACATTCTCAGCCTTAAGTTTGTCTTGAAATATGTTGTCAAAGTAAAAAAAAAAGGACTGTCCCCAATCTGAGTACAGAAAATGTACAGTTAAGTCAATACCGATTTAACTATACAAACATTTCTACAAAAAAAAAAATAGAAAAGCCATAAGAAACTGGGTTGCCACAAAGATGACAAAGTTATCATGTGATTTTTTTTTTGTGTGAAGATCCATGCCCAAAAACTTTTGTTCTTAAGTTATTGAATCTGCAGAATCCCAGGAAATTGAATTCAGAATTCTTTAAAATAGTTTATTTCTATAAAATTCAGATTACATGTGCAGCCCGAGCTACACTGTAAAAGAAAAAAAAATATTTTCCAGAAATGTATTGTATTATTTTACAGGGTTTTCTAGTTTTTCAGTGCAATGCCATAATAAAGAATAAATAATTTCATTAAAAATATTATAATTAATAATGGAATCTGTAAATTAATATAATGGGAAATTACAGATTTATTTTTAATTAATTTCACATAAAATAAATTATATATATATATATATATATATATATATATATATATATATGTCTGTGTGTGTAATTAATTATTACACATATTACTGAGTGTGTAATTAATAATTACACATATGACTGAGTGTAAAATTATGGCGACTGTTTTCTTGCAGTAGAACTTTAAATTGAATGTAAAAAAATAAAAATGAAAAACAAATCGTATAAAATGGTAAATGAATAAAAAAAAGTTGCAAACACTCCTAATAAATTAAAGTTTTAAAAAACAGCTTTTATTGTTTATTGTGTATTGTATAGGATTTTCTCTATATTATCCGTATTTTTAAAGAAATTCTTTAATATTATAAATAAAAATAAATAAAATAAAAATAAATGAAATAAAATAACTTACGGTTGTTTACTGTTATTTGACGGCAACTTTTGTTAAAGACTTTTCGCCGCTTTTTTAAAAACAAAATCGTTATTTTAAATGCATATTTACAGTACACTGAATGAGACAGAGAGAAAACATTTTTTATATTTAATTAGTAATTTCTATTGGTCACAGAGTGCAGGTGTAAGTCTCGGGTGCCGCCCCTCACCTGCAGCTTGAGGCCGAGTAGCGTGGCGCTGGTCGGGGAGCAGTAGATGGGCCGGTGGCTCCAGGTGGAGGTCAGACCCACAGTGTGGTCGCTGTGCATGTGGGACAGGAAGAACAGCCGTGTTCCCGGACACTTCCGCACCTGCCAGAAGTCGACAGCCAGCGGGGTGTGCGGGATCACCTTCCCGTTCACCGACATCCTCCACTGGGTCTCTACAGCTGGGCACAGGTAAAAGGTAACAGGCTAAAGACGGCCACAACACGGACAACCGTTACCCCTTTAACTGCTCTGTCAGTGGCGGAATTAGGATGTTTCACTTTATATGGTACAGCTAAAATACAGTTTAAATCCTGGTAATATTTAATGCATCATTGGTTGTTAAAAAAAGAAAATAAAAGACACTATAAGCAGCGAGCTAACGTTGGAAGCTAGCTGTTGTTAGCATTATCCGGCTAAAGCAAGAACCCGCTTCTTGTGGCCAAGCGACGCCATTATTCTGCGGTTAGCAAACCGTTTGTCCACCTTTCGACATCTTTACATGTTCACGGCTACAGTACTAACAGCATTTTTGTCGGCCGCGCCATTTCTGTTTACATCCAACACTCACGCCTCTTCCTTTTTTTCAGCTGCTTCCGGCTGGAACTGCAGCTGTGATGTGTCACAGCGCCCCCCGGAGGCCGGACCGGACCGTCACCTGCTGCCGCCCAACAGGTAGGCTCCTGTTTCCCTTTATTAACCCTCTGAACCCAAGAAGGTGTATATAAAATCAATATAAATCTATAAATCCTGCAACTCTATGGAATCAGCACAGTCATGGCTAGAAGTGGGAACAACTCAAACATTTCTTTGTGAAGAATTACACAGTTAGAATGAAAGAAATCGTTAAAAAGAGAAAAAAATCAAGTTTAATGACTCCATCTCCACATATTGTACATATTGAAGTATTGTCATCTTTCTAGCCTCTCCTGTCCTCTCCTCTCTGCTCTGTGTAAACAGATTTTCAGTGAATATTTGTCACATGGTCAAGCAGACTTGTGCAGAATAACACTTTAAATGGCATACATCATTAAAAAAAAACACTAGTTAAAATTTAAAAATTTCTCTGATCATTTTTTTTTTTAATGAAATAAAGTTGTATTTATACATACAACACTTTTCTACGTGCCCACAAGTGTCTCCACGTGCTATACATATTGAACTTTTTGGCATTTTTACAGCGAGCATTGATAAGAAGCAGACATTTTAAAAAGGCTTTCTGTGTCGGCGTTTAACCATCTGAACCCCAACAAGCTGTTTCAGGGCGTTTTATATTATTATTATAGCTAGAGAACAAGGCAAACATGTCTTTGTGCAGAATAACAGTTAGAATGACAGAAATCATAAAAAAGAAAGATATCAGAAAAAATAGGAAAAATGCTAGTTAAATTTATCTGGTCTTTCTTTTTATGGAATTCATACATATCACTTTCTACGTGCCCACAAGTGTCTCCACATATTGTACATATTGAAGTATTATGACGTTTCCAGCTTCTCCTGTACTCTCCTCTCTGCTCTGTGTAAACAGTCTCTCCTGTCCTCTCCTCTCTGCTCTGCGTAAACAGATTTTCAGTAAAGATTTTCAGTGTCACGTGCCCGTTGGTCTCAGCAGAATCAATCATGTCTTCACAGTGTCTCTGAGGAGCAGAATTTAATGTTTTTAACAGGATCTGGTTAGTGCAAACGCTTTATTTTAAATGACGCATGTAGAATAAAGAGATTCTGAAACAAATATCAACATAAGCCTTGATTTGGTCACTTTTTTGTAACAGAAACTTTTGTAACCTGTGATCCATTCAAGGACTGTCAGAAAGTTCAAATTCACCTGTTTTTACAGTTATTTTCTGCAATATATTTTGTATTTTTGGCAATCTCATTACGAAAACTTTATGATACGTTATTTGATTTAGGCTATTTTTAGGTTCAAGTGCTACTTTATCATAAAGGCTATTAATGCTTTTAATCACTAATAATTAATCATTTCCACCTTTTCATTGTTTTCTTTCTGATTGGTAGTGAACTTTTATATATTTAAACCTGACTGAACCTTTGATGCCCAAGAGGCTTTGGGAACGTCTCCATGAAATTAATTGAACTGAGGTTTACTGTCCAGCAGATGGCGCAAACAGAGAGGAAACCATTTCTATCAAATAGAAAATTTATCTTCAGGATATTTATTTGTCAGCTGGCCACATTATGAGAGATTCTTAAAGGATACAATAGATTATTTGTCTGACAAATTCTACATATATCATGTTCATTTTAATTTTAGAGCCTGATACAGGATTTTTGAGGCCAATGCTGATACTGATGTTAGAGGGAAAAATTCATCGATAACCAATATTGTGGCAGATGGGATTTTTAAAAATAATAATTTTTTAGCTGAAATGAAAAAAAGCTTTTTTTATGTTGCTTTTCACCACTCTGCAAATGTACCCAAAGAGCTACCTTCTCTAACGTTAAACATTATTACATAATATTTAACATTGTTATAAATTATTATACAAGCAATGTATTACATTGTCAGCCAATTCTCTAAACAATGACAAAAAATTAAGAATAGGAATAAAATAATTAAAAAAATTTAAAAAAAAATTTAAAAATGTAGTGGCTAAATAAACATAATAACTGTTCTTTCTAAGTTATTGCTGACTATTTAAAAATAATAATGATTAAAAAATAATAATAGCTGACACCATTTCTAAATCACTCCAAGCTAAATTTTCTGCATTATATTGTGAAAAAAGTTTTTATTACGTTACACATCAGACACTGATAACATCAGTCAGTATCTGTCAGGCTCTCTGGCTCTCTATTTCTCATAAATATGGACGTTTATTTTTCCTGTAATACAGAAAATAATATGTATAAACGAGTGTTGACACGATTGTGATGCTGGATGATGGACTGCTTCCTCTCTGAAGCCTCAGCTGACTCATATAATCCTGTATGTAATCATATCCACCTATCTGTTATAACTGTTTATTTTAATGTTTTTCAATATACTAAAGATGTGGGAGGGGGGTGGGGGGTTTACTACTAAATGGGGGCGTTGCTATGGTGACAGCGACCCACTGTAGCCGGCCCTCCCCCGATGTGTGCACACTGCTCCCTGCTCAGGATTATACCTGGTGAGAGCTGCACATACATCCCTCTCTTATCGCTCAGTTGGTCCTCGGATCCAGAGAAACATTAATCATTTTCTGCTTTATAGTTAATTATCTCTCTCCTCTTCTCACACACACACACACGCACCCCGTGGACACCTTCTGCCAGCGATGAAATGGTGATTAACTGAGGAGGAGTGTGTCGGGCTGAGTCGGGGGAGCCCCTGTTACTATTCTCATCTGATGCTCTGTGATGAGTTGCACAGCTGGGTGCCCTTTACATTACTGCACAAACTTTACACAGTCGAGAGACAAATCAGCAGGTGATTGATTACAACTTTACTCCAAACGATGATACTAAAGTTTATTTCTAGACTAATGGTGCATTAACCTGCAGTATTTGTAAATGCATTCCCTTTAGTTATGCTTCATTTCTGGTTATTGGATCGTACGTTTCCATTCACAGATTCTACATTTAGCATATGAATAATAAAGCTGCAACTAATGATTGTTGTCATATTTCATCAGACAATAGTGAAAAATGTGATATCTTTAAATGTCTTGTTTTGTCAGTCCAACACCTAAAGATTTTTGCAATATATAAAATCTATATAAATCTGAGTCCTGTAGCTCTATGGAATCAGCACAATCATGGCTAGAAGTGGGAACGACTCAAACATGTCTTTGTGCAGAACAACACAGTTAGAATGACAGAAATCAGATAAAAAGAAAAAACACAAATTTAATTTCTTTGATATTTTTTTTTTTTAATTGGAATAAAATGGATTTAGAGAAACACTTTTCCAAGTGCCAACAAGTGTCACAAATATTTGGGAAAGACATTTTTCTCAACATATTGTACATATTGAAGTATTGTCATGTTTTCAGCCTCTCCTGTCCTCTCCTCTCTGCTCTGTGTAAACAGCCTCTCCTGTCCTCTCCTCTCTGCTCTGTGTAAACAGATTTTCTGTGAATATTTGTCACGTGACCGTTGGTCTCAGCAGAATCAATCATGTCTTCACAGTGTCTCTGAAAAGCAGAATTTAATGTTTTTATCAGGATCTGGTTAGTTCAAACACTTTATTTCTTATGTAAAATGAAGACATTTTGCCAGAAACATCACAATGTTAAGCTTTGTTTTGGTTACATTTTCTCACTGAAACTTTCAGTACCTACGATTTCTTCAAGGACCATCGGAAAGTTTAAATCCGATGATATTGCTGGTTTTTACAGTTTTTATTTTTTCAACAATAAATGGTGTATTTTTGGCAATCCTTCAAAGAAAACGCACGTTTGTGGCTTTTGATATTCTGTAAAACAGAGAAAAGCAGGAAATTTCCGTATTTGAGAGGCTGAACAGCATTTCCTGTAATCTGTGCCTGAAAAATTACCTTAGTTAATTACCTAGTTTATAGCAATTACATTTCTGTTAATTGATTAGTTGACTAATCATTGCAGCTCTCATGAATAGTTCCAGTTATACCTGTCAGTAGAAATACTTGCAGCTACAGTAGCACTGCTGCAGTTAAAGTGAAATTCGGATCATATGGAAAATATTTCCAATGTTTATCCATGAACCCAGACTTCTTACACTTCAAATCTCAGTCTCATCTCATGTTTTTCTCTTTCCCTTATAAACACAAATCCAAGGTGTTTATTTTCCAGAATGAGATCAATATAAGCGCAGTAGAAAGAATCAAAACAGCAGCATTGTTAACATTCGTCAAGGCAAAGGTTGGCGAGGTCAGGAGGCTGAGTTGTTTCTCTGTCATGTTGTTGTGCAGAGAAGAACAAAGTGCTGTCAGACAGCAGCAGTGATGCTACAGAGGCAGATGGTTGCACAGTCTGTGATCTGCCACTGCTCTGTTCTAAACCCTCCATATACACTTCTACTGACCTCAGAAAGTCAGTGTGACATTTTCCATTCTATCTCTGTGTTACTAAAACTTGTCTCAAGTACTTTGGGTCAGGGCTGCTTAAAAATCCCTATTATAGGTAATTTCTTATCTCACAATATAGCATGTTCTTTTTATGAAATAACCACATGTATTCAAACATTTTCTTCAGTTTATCCAGGGTCAGGTCGCAGGGGCAGCAGACTAAGCAAGGTATTTACAAGGAAGTGTCTCTTCCCTGCAAAGATTTTCAGCTCTTTTTGGGGAACCAAGGCGTTCCCAGGCCAGATGAAACATATAATCTCTCCAAAGTGTTCTGGGTCGCGGGAGGCATCCTGATCAGGTGCCCAAACCACCTCAGCTGGCTCCTTTCGCATCGGTCCAACTCGGAGCTTCCTCCAGATGTCTGAGCTCCTCACCTTATCTCTGAGGCTGAGACCAGACACCCTGCTCATTTAGCTGCTTGTATCTGCGATCTCATTCTTTCAGCTACTACCAAAAGCTCATGACCAGAGTTGAGGGTTGAAATGTAGATGGACCGGTAAACCATCACCACAGTGGTCTGGTTCAACCACTGCATCCGTCTGTCCATCTCATGCTCTGTTCTACCCTCCCTCGCGAACAAGAGCCCAAAATACTTGTATTTAACTCCTTTGGTTGGGACAGTAACTCTCTCCAACCAAGAGGGAGCGGTCCACCACTTTCCTGCAGAGACCCATGGCCTCAGACTTGGAGTTGCTGACTCTCATCCCCACCGCTTCAGATCTGGCTGCAAACCGTTCCAGTGAGCTGCAGGTCACAGCTTGCCAAAAGTAGAGATGCAAATTCTAAAACACCGTACACCCATGACAGAATAACAGAGCCTCTATTGTTCACGCCAGCATGCTAGGACGTAAAGTGTCCAAATGACCTAAATATTACATTGATGTAGATCGGCCCTTCTTTGTTGACATTGCGATAGAAAAAGTTATATACAAGATATATGACAGATAGGGGTGTGATGATATACTCAGCTTATGAGACAAGATGATACATGATATTGGGTTCATGAGAAAGAGACGACCAGACGATATTTTAACAAAACTCGACTCTTTTATTAAATCGAAAGGCACAAAATGAAAAAGGTTGTGCCATATCAGTCTCTCTATTTCCGTTTATTGTTTCCACCAGGAACTAAATGCTGCAAAACAAACAATTTAAAAGGTGGCAGGAGCATCTCTCTAATTCGAGGTCTAGCTGCTGCTCTGAACTCAAGTACTGATATCGTAATCTCGTCCACTTCGACAAGAAATATCGTCAAGTCTTAATATCGTGAGACAAGATCTCCTCACACCCCTAATGATTGACATTATTATATCGTTTTGATGACATATTGCTCCATCCTATTTTGGGTAAACAATTCAGTGATGCTCTTATTTTGGTCCCTTAAAACCACAAATTGTCCCAAACAAGCTGTCTGAGGACTCTCTTGTCTCTTGCATCACTATTTGTCAATCCCACATTAAATAATGAGTAACGAGAGCTGTCCCCATTGCACCCATTTATCTGAGTCAACAGATTTGTCCAGTCAGAAGCAGTGGCAGCTTTATTTCTTCGGGCCCCCCGGGACCCTGTGGTGGTGCTATACACACACTCCTGCAGAGATATTTATGAACATGTGTGAGAGACCTCCCTCGGGGGGCTGAGAGCAAGTCGCCGGCCAAAATGAGCTGGTGATAATACATGTTCTCATTTCAGCTCACACTTCCACTTATTCTGTATGTCTTCTCTCTGTTTATGTCTCTGTCACTCCCCACTCTCTCCCTCTGTTCGGAGACGTCTTTGTTTCTTGTCTCCATCCCTTTCACGCTGTCATCCTCAATCGGGTTTTCATGAGGTCTCTTTTTGTGCTCTTGCTGTTTGTCATTTTGACACACACTGAACACACAGCAGCTCGACTGCTGTCTAAACCTCTTCACAGCCAGTCTTTGTCAGCGCCTGCTCCTCCTCGCTGCTCTAACACCTATTGTCAGAGACGCAGGAGCTGCTATTTGTGGCCAGCCTTGGAGCGCCACAGTGTACTGTGGGTTATACGAGCCAGTTGATTGCCCCTGCTCAGTTCATTAGACCGTCAGGAGTGGGCTGGGTGGTGTGGAGCAGCCAGCCTGCAGAGGATCCCCCCGCTGACCAGTGCAGGGAGCCGTTTTTGGGGCCACATTATGCATGGGAATATGCTCATAGCTTGCTGTCACAGCCACGCTGCATACTGAGAAGAAGATGACTCTAATTGTCTTCCTGGAGGGCTCCGAGTCTTTTTGAATTTCTCGTGGTAGGCCGTCGAGGGCTGAAAGCTCTCTTGCACTGTGCCGTTCTAATAAGCATCATAAGAGTCGAGTGGGGCTGCAGACAGTCATTAATTCTCTGTCCATGAGCGGAAGCTGAGCCCCGGTCAATTTATCAGCTGCATCAGTCTTTAATCAAAACCGATTCAACCTGTGCTCTCATGGGGGGAGTAAAAAATATTGAAATTGATCCTCGCCCTTACAGGAAAGAATATGAAGTATAAATGAAGTATAAATGAAAGACTGCACAAGAAACACGCTGTAATACATTTTGCTGTATCGATTGGCAGCTCTAAATGTTAGAAAATACACCGATCATTGTTGTGTTGGAGGTCAGGGTTCATATTCAGGCTGTGATTACACTGACGGAGGATTTGTGCAGTGTTGTGTGTAATACTCCCTTATACCCTAAGCAGTATGTGGAAGCCTTCATGCAGACATACAGATTTAGCTTGAGCTCCTCACAAATATACCGTCAACAACAACAGAACATCTGTGTGTCATTTGTTTTTTTTTCCACATGAGCAAAGAGGAATGTGGACATCCAGTGATCGGATTTCTATATTCTGTATATTGCTTCAGTAACATGTTATGCATGGCTGGTTTACTGCTGCGATGAAAAGATTTTCCATCTCTTCCTCTTCCTCTCATGTAGATCAGGGCAGGGTTTAACAGAAGCTGTTTGGCATTTCATTGTCTGGTGGATGCAAAGCAAGAGAGGAATTTAGCACTAAGAGGCTTTTTAGAAACTCTCTGAAACGAAGAAGTCGTGCTGTAGGTGCATTACTGAAATGGCCCAGAGATTGTTTGATGGTCGGAAAAATGAAGATCGTCAGTAAAAGCATCATTCCCTCAGTGGAGAGACACTATTCACTAGAGAAAAATGGGTTTTCAAGTAGCTGGAGTGAAAGCACAACATGGGTGAACACTGGAGAATAAAGGCTTTATCAGAGCCGAGCATGAATGCTGTTTATGGCAAACCTCCATGTGAGGTAATCAAATAACATCAGTGTGAGTAAAGTTAAAAGGCCACTGTTCTGTTCTCCGATTTGTCACATGTGACCAGTGTGATTTAGCTTCTCCTCTGAACAGATGCCACAGATCTAAGGCTCGTTCGTGCCTGTACACTAAACTGTAATAAAAGACGTGATGAATAATTGATCATTGAGGCCCCAGAGAAACTGTACTCATAGGCCGGCAATATGCTTCACTGTATCAATGTGCATGACAAATTATGCACCAGCTCATGATTCAGCAAAGTGCTCCCCATGTGAATAACACACGTATGGACGTGTGTTCACTGCGGGGGAACTGTTCGATCGTTTCCCAACACCGTTCCAGCCCTCACGAGGCTGCAGAGAGCTCGGCTGCGGCTGCCATACTTCTCGTTTCACACATCCCCTGTGATGTTGCCCAACGGGAGCAGTCGTGAGAACTCTGCCGTTGTTGTGTGTGGCTGTGGAGCTGCGGTGTGTTTTGTTGGTTAGTTGCTGACAGCAGCCTTGAAGCAGTAGGCACTGCTGCAGAAAATATGGGGGTAACCTTGTTTAGGCCCATTACAGTCTGGCTGGTAAAGTAGAGAAGCGTCACAACAACACTTTGCCCTGCTGCTAATGAGCCCACACACACACACACACACACACTGCAGGCCCGGAGCCCAGTCTGAGTGTGTTAAGCTGATGGGAGGATCCCCTGTGTCTGCACTATATTAACAGGGTAAAACAGCCAGTTGGTGAACATTCAGGTATCAGCATGTGGATCTGTACAAGGCTGAGGGTAACAGGTCCTCATTAGCCGCCTCGTTATAAACAATGTGGTGAATCCAGCTGCTGCCGCCATCAACCTGCAGCTCTGATTGATTTAAAGTAAATTAAACGTTGGCTGTATTCATGTGGGAGAGCAAGAGCATTGATGCACTATCACTATCTGCCTCTTCACTGTAAAAGAAAAAATCATTAAGAGTCAGTTATTCACCTCAGGAGTTGGTGGAGAACAACATTAGAGTTAAAAGGAAAGTGAATATTGGACTAACATTCTTCAGGCACACAAACAACTCTAAATACATGATAATGTTGCTCTATGTCTGTTGGATGCATAAACAGTGCTGTAAAAAATATTATTAAAAAAAAAAGGTAAAAATAACTTTTACCATCAAATAACAGGAAACAACCAAAGTTATTTTACAGATAATTTCTTTAAAAATAAAGATAATATGCAGTAAATGTATATATATTTACTTAAATATGATGGTAAGTGTACCATTTTTTAATGATTCCTTTTACATTAAATTTAAAGTTTTACTGTCAAAAACATTTCATTTTACAGTCATCAACATGATGTGTATTTTCTGGATTTATTTATTTTTTTACATAGAATTCACTGTAATTTAACATTCAAGACTATTAGGCAATGAATAATACTGGGGGAAAAATGTATGTATGTGTGTGTATGTATATGTATATATATGTATATGTGTGTGTATATATGTATGTATATATATATATATATAGTAGGAAAAAATATCTGTAGATTTTTTTTACTTTAAAATGATGGTTAATGCTTGGAAACTTTTGCTGCCAGAAAAAAAATATATATATTTACGATTTCTTTTCACATTTTTTAATATTAAATCTAAAGTTTTACTGTAAGAAAGCTAATTTCTGCTAATTATACATTCCTCGATATGTTTATTTTTTGGTTTCTTCACTTAAGACACACTCAAGACCATTAAGTAAATACTGTAAAAAATTAAATTAAATAAAAAAAAACACTATAATGTCCCATTAAATTAATTTACAGATTAAAGTCCATTTCATGGTTAATATTTATAATAAAAAGTTGTTGTTTTTTTTTTAAATTATGGCATTTGAACTTGAAAATGCAGAAAAAAGCAAGAAAAACCATGTAGAATAATACCATACTGTAAATTTCAAGAAAATAGCTTTTTTTTTTACAGTCTTTACCTGCAACTCCAGATTGATTTGAAGTAAATTAAACAGTACGAAACCATTTATTTCCTGTCTCTGTAGTATTAATTTGTTGTATAAAAAAGGCGCCGTGTCATTTCACATCACATAGAATTAATACAGAAGACACCACATGTTTAATTGGTCCCTGCCTGTTCTAGAGACTCTGGAGACTGCAGACTCAGCGAGCAGCCTGACCTCCATCTGCAGGGTCTGCAATCACTTAGAAGTTAAGTCTGCAAATATCAAATATGAGCTCAGGAGCACTCAGTCTGATAGAAGTTTAACTCTCGTCACCCCAGCGGGATTAGGCTGCAGAGTATATTTGTGCAGGAAGAGAGAAAGAGAGCGGCGATGAAGTGAGAGCAGGTTCCATGTCTCAGATGGAGACAATAGATTTGAAAATAGAAGATTAGTGTCTTTCATCAAAGTCTGAATGTTGGCAGTCTTTGGTGGTGATATGAATCAGCTGATGGCAAACTAAAATAAGCGATGTTGGGTTTTTAGCCCAGAAACAACGGCACGACACCTCTGGATTTCCTCTTAGTTTGCTTTCTGGCTAACCCACTTTTTGTTATGCTTTAGTTATCATTTACAAAACTGTGGACTCACACAGTGCAATAGAAAATGGTCAAAATTATTCATGCAGCTCCAGTTGGGCTGACATAAAAGACACTTTTATGGCATCTCTCCCTGTCTCTTTTTTTTCCCAAGATGCCTCGATGCTTGCTCTCTTTCTTTCTCTTTTTTTTCAGACGCCTGTGTTGTCTTTTCCAACTGCAGCCTTTTTCATCCTTTTCACAGTTTTCTTGGTTCTCAGAGCATCCCGATACATACAATGCATCTAAATCCCATCATGATAGTGGTGCTAATTGTTAAGCAGAGCATCAGACTGTATCTCATCCTGCAGGCTCTGAGCTTTTATTGCCCTTTTAAATCTGCACAAACAGAGACTGACACAGAGAAATGTTATTCTTGTATAGAGAGTACTTTATGATCTTGGCATGATGCATACCTTCATATATGATTACCTCGTGTTTTGTTGCGTTATTCCCTTTTAAATCGGCTCAGTCTGATGTTGGGAAGTGTCCATAGTTTGCAGAGATTTAGGAAGAGCCAGATGTGCGAGCAGTGGAGACACAGGTAAACATCTGAGCACTGTGCTTCCACCACAGAGACGGGAAGTGAATGAAAAATGCTCTTTTATCTCATCTCTCAGCCTCTTCCTGCATCCCAGCCAGATGCCGATATTTAATGCTCATGGAAGGCCTGCTCAGCATCAATTACAGAGCGTGTAAACTGAGGTGAATCGGGGCACATGTTAGGGCTCCACGCTGGACACACTCAGCTGATGCAACAGTTTTAAAGGTTGTGCAGGGAGGTTTCAGAATGGACTGTAGCTCCCATGTGAAGTACTGAACACTTAACTGTACTCGATTGCTCGCCTTCAACCCGCTGAGTCACACGAGTGACCAGTTTATTGGGTACGTCTGTATAATATGTCCTGTTGTGTAGGTTGGTTGTTGACACTGTGCAGAGCTGTAATGATCTAACTCCACGGTCATTTTTAAAGCTTGTTAGTGGTGATGTTGTGCTAGACTGCACTGTATTGAAAGGTGTTTCCAATTTATTTAATGTTTATTGGCATTGACTGATGCCACATACCACAGCATTTATAGGTTAAGCTCTTGTGCAACGCCCGTCTCCTGCTCCGTGACCCTCGTCCACCCCTATGTAAACAGGGCTGGACAGTAAAGCAATAAAATATATCTAAATATAATGCAGTTCAATGCAACACCAGAGCATGGTAAATCAACTCAACAAAACTGAATATTTAAATGTTTTTCTTATTGCATTTTATTGCCTTTAATTGCATTAGAATGTTTATATAATCAGCCGGTAAGGGAGTCTGTGTCATTCAGATAGACTGAAATTACCAGTGTGACTCAACCGTGAGGCAAACAGCTGAATGGGAACACAGCAGACGTTCCCTGTGAAGTCTAAATGCACAGAGCTGCACATTTATTCAGAAGAACGGTTTCCAATAATGAGGTGAGGCAGCAAGCCTTCATTTGTCTCCATTACCTGCTGTCTGCTTTAACAAACTTCAAAGACTGAAACAAAGGTAAGAATCCAGCGAGGCAGAGCAACAGCATGACAGCAGATCACACAGGTTAACTAACAGGTGAAGCCTCGCACTGACAAGCAGCAGCTCTAGTTCTGTTATTTATGAGGAAGGCAAGCCGACATTTTAAAAAGGCTTTCTGTGTCGGGGTTTAACCCTCTGAACCCCAACAAGCTGTTTCAGGGCGTTTTTTTGTTGTTCCTCTTTTTACATTTCATTCACTGTGGCCTTGTATTTCACTGCAATATATAAAATCCTGCAGCTCTATGGAATCAGCACAATCATGAGTAGAAGTGGGAACAACTCCAACATGTCTTTGTGCAGAATAACAGAATGACAGAAATAAAAAACGGGGGGAAAAAGTAATTTGAATTTCAATGAAAATTGGAATAAAATAGAATTTATTAATTAATTTTTAGAATTTATGCTCTCTGCTCTGTGTAAACAGCCTCTCCTGTCCTCTCCTCTCTGCTCTGTGTAAACAGCCTCTTCTGTCCTCTCCTCTCTGCTCTGTGTAAACAGATTTCCAGTGAATATTTGTCATGTCTCAGCAGAATCAATCATGTCTTCACAGTGTCTCTGAGGAGCAGAATTTAATGTTTTTAACAGGATCTGGTTAGTGCAAACGCTTTATTTTAAATGACACATGTAGAATAAAGAGATTCTGACTCAAATAACTTTTTTCAACTCAACTTTTTTTAACTCAAATTTCAATGATGCCTGTTTTTACAGTTTTTTTTCTACGATAAACTGTGTTTTTTATCTTATAGTCAACATGTTTCAATCACCAAGTTAATGAGTGTTAATACTGCTACTAAACTTAAACCTACAGTGCTGCATTTGTTATACAGTTTATGCATCAAGCAAACACACAGCAGAGCTTTTCTTTCAGCTCTAATTTTGGTGTCGAGTGTGTTTGAGTCGGCTGATAACTCTCTGTGGGTTTGTCTCTACGAGCGACCCCGTTTAATACCAGTTTAAAAATATTGATTATAGCAGGTGTATTATTTATTTAACAGTCCATTCAGGAAACGGCTGGAACTCATGAAATCCTGCTCACTCCCTCCCTGCTCTCCACTCAGATACACAAACACTCTGACTGTAGTTTACATAGCAGGAGGCGTCTTTGCATCTTGCTGCACAAGGAAGGAAGCAGATTTCCATATTCTCCTCCAGAGATTGAAAAGATTTGGATCCACATTCATCTCTCTCCATCTGCTGTGTCAGCTGACCCCTTGGATGAACACGCTGTGTCAGTTTTATGGTCTTTTAAGATTCATCCTATGTACAGGGAGTGAAATATTAATACCTCCAGAAGCCCCCAGAGACTGGAGGTCTTTCACAGGGCTCAAAGTGTTAACAAAAGATGTTTGCTATCCACTGGGGACTGCAGCAAAGAGCCGCCACGTTACAGAAATAGCAACCACCGTGCTTTTGGAGCTCGCTTCATTGAGACTAACAGAGCTCTCCAGTTTTAAAAGCTACATCCCCAAATAGACAGGTTATGATAAATTAATTTGCTGCTTTGATTTTTGCTCCTGTCAAATATGAGAGAAGGCGGCGGGCTCGATCACTCAGCAGACTGCTGCTCCGTGTCAGCACTTCTCAGTTCTGACTGAATGCTTTCTCTATTGTAGACACTGAGCCGCAGAGACAAACCATCATAAATATATTTTACAGTATGCAGAATTTTTTGAAAACTGTGAAATAAGCAGCCAATCTCAAGCCGCTGCTGCCAGTGCATCTCCGTTCGCTCGCTGCGTCTATCTCATTGTCAGCAGACAGCAGCGCTCTCATTATCATTTCATGAGGCCCAGTTGGCAGAGTGCTTCACGCCTCGAACTCTGTTGGAGTGAATTAACTTAAAACAGGATTCAGACATTTGCCCCAGATATTTTTAGTACTTCTCAGGCTGCTGCAGGGACTGGATGTCCAGAGCTCAGACAGGAAAAGGCAAAATCTATGTTGCGACCTTTCCTCGGGATCAAGAAGTTTGAGTCTGGAGATTATTTGACATTTATTTTACTGCACTTCTCCTCTCAGGTGCAGCCAAGCCTTCCACTTCTACATTAACAACCTCTGTTCCCTGATCAGGATATCATCGAGGCGGAGAAAGTTTCTATCGATTGCAGCCAGGAAAATCAATACTAGTGTGAAACTGAAGCTGCTTTAAATGCAGCAGCTCAGTGTTTGTCTCTTGTTAAAACCAAATTACTAGAAGGAAC
The DNA here is from genome assembly GCF_030273125.1 of Centropristis striata. Classification (NCBI taxonomy): domain Eukaryota; kingdom Metazoa; phylum Chordata; class Actinopteri; order Perciformes; family Serranidae; genus Centropristis; species Centropristis striata. The sequence continues at coordinate 18,420,769 of NC_081521.1, forward strand.
AATATATTTTAATAAGACGACTAACAAGCTGCAGCTCATTTTAACTGGCTCAGTATTGGCTTGTAGCTGCGAGTCTTTATCACGGTGTTTACTTGGATGAATTACTCATATCAATGAGACAAGTCGTGCTATTCTTTACAAATCATCAGAAGCTCTCGGCGTATCATGTAGCCCGAGTCGTGCAGGGGAAGATAAGCTCGCTGAACAGAAAGGGGGAAATGATTTCTGCAAAAACTCAGCACCTCAGCACTTTTAAATGGCTGTTAACCTTATCTCTGCGCTCAAGAGCGTCTGTGGATTGTCTGACGCTCGCTGAGCCTGTTTTTATGCAGACAGACAGACAGAGGTCTGCACAAACATGAGTAATAGAAAATAAGCTTTTTAGGAAGGTTGATGTGCAAAGCTCTGCAGGAGCATTAAAACGTTTAAATGTGACCTCGTATCAAGTCTGAAGCAGATGTGTCGGAAGAAATGGGAGGAAAAAGGACAAAATTGCCCCCAAATTATAAGTATTTGCTCCAATAAACACAATTGATGGTGTGTTTATTGGAATGCCACAATGTGAACATTTAATGCATGGGTTATCCTGCATGGCCAGAATCATTTAAATTCACAATATTATCCCAATAATCATCAAAACATCCTTAAAACTGGCACCAGAACATACTGGAATAATGTATCGAATTTGCATTCAAGAAACAAATTTGTATTACAATAACAGATGCACTGTAAAAAACATAAATTAACAAACAGTAAAAAGTTGCCAAACACACTGTCAAACAACAGAGACATTCATTAATTCATTATCCTTAACCCCTTATCTGCACTTGGGGTCGTGGGGGGGCTGGAGCCGATCCTAGCTGACATTGGGCGATAGGCCGGGTACAGGTCTCCAGACTGTCACAGGGCTGACACATAGAGACAGATAATCACGCTCTCATTCACTCCTACGGACAATTTAGAGTCACCAATTAAACTTAAGTGCATGTTTATCGGACTGTTGGAGAAAGCCGGAGTACCCAGTGACAATCCATGCTGACAGGAGAGCACACAGAAGAGCTACAGGCCGGAGTCGAACTGGCAACCCTAATGCTGTGAGGAAAGAGTGCTAACCACTACACCACCGTGCAGCCCACCAACAGAAATATCTGTATTTAAAAATGTATATCTGTAGAATAACTAATGTTTTTTTGGTGTTGTTTTTTACTTTAATATGACAATAAGTGATGGTAAACTTTTGCTCGCAGACCCTTTACCTTTAAAAAAAATATATATTAAATTTAAAGTTTTACTGTAAGAAAACAGAAAATTGTCTTAATTTTGCATTCAGCAATATAATGTGAATTTTTCTGACTTTTTACATAGATTTCATTGTAATTTAACATTCAAAATCATTAAGCAATTGAATAATAATGTAAAAAAATATCTATAATGTCATAATGTCATAATTTACAGATTTCAGCGTCCATTTTCTGGTTTATATATGTAATAAAAATATTTTTTATTATTTTTCATGGTATTTTAATGACATTTGCACTTGCAATTTAGGAAAGAAAAACAAGAAAAAACCCTGTAAAATAATACAGTAAATTTCTAAAAATATATATTTTTTACAGTGTAGGAAAAGCACATTTTTTAAAGTGAAAAACAAATAACTAGCAAGCTTAAATTAGGTCATCATAAATCATGAGGTTCCTCTTATTCTAATGCCTTTGCATTAGAATAAGAGGAATATAGAATAATACTGGAATCATGTCATTGTGATACTTATTTCAATCGCATCACTATAGAAAACACACATTGTTCCATCCCGAGTGGTTGTGCACATAAATGCCACAAACGTTACCCAAACTGACCTTGTGAAGCAATGTTTAATATTCTGCTCTGAGCAGATCTTTACCAGCATAATCTCCTAAAAGTCTTCTAGACAAATTATTCCTTGCATGTTCTTTGACTTCATCAAATTGTACCTGGAAGAGGATCCTGAACAAAACTCCCCACATTCTCCTATCTGCTCTGGCAGCGTTTGACTCATTACGAAGCGCTGCAGCGATTGATGTCACAGCGAGGCGAGCCCACCGGGGAGGACTGCGATCCTGCTTAATCAAAAACCTGCCTGTGCTTTAATGTTTCCCTCCAGGCCACATTTTCTCATTGTGAGTAGGAGCTGCAGGGGAGCAGGGAGATAGCAGAAACACTTAGATCTGCAAAAAAAAAAGACTACTGTTTTTCTTTTTTTTAATTATTCCTTTCCTCACTATAACTTTGTTTTCTTCCACTCACCTGAAGTGTCACGATCCATTCCTCTGCTGCTCTGCTAGTAATTTTCTACTCTCTGCTCCCTCTCTCTGCCGGCCACTCCCACCTCATCAGCCAACGCTTTTCACCTGTGCACTAAGGTGCTCCTCATCAGTAATCAAGCCACTATTTAAGCAACAAGTTCTCTAACATAAATGGCAGAAGAGGTCGTGTGTCAGTACCACAAATTAGAGCACGTATGCACGTATCGCGGCTCGTGTTTCACGGCACACATTAACATATCGTGGCGCGCGGTCTCGCGTTACTACGGCACGTTCTAAAAGTAGCACACGTACAGTCGGCGGTTGTGAAAAAGACTGCAGTTTCTGTGGATTTATGTTGTAAAACCACTGACCTTAGGTTTAGGGCAAAAAACTTCTGGTAAGGGGTTATAAAAGACAGTTTAAACATTAAATAAATGTACGTAAATGCCAGAAATGAAGTAGTTACAAGTGTCACGTGACTGCCGCAATTTACTTAAAAAAAAAAAAAACTTGGTTACGTTCAAAAACTTGATTCACGTAACTTGCGTAAAGAACATATCTGTTCTCCTGGGTCCGTTGCTTGTTCGACCCATCCACCACCCCAACTAACTGCGGGAATCCGCCCTTCTAAACTTCTTTTGGCTGTCAATCAGTACTACGTCAGCAAGATGGCGGTGGCTGCAATACAGCAGACGGTGAAATTCATAAATATAGCTTGTTTTACGCTGCCTGTACACACAACCTTTATTAATGTTTTGACAGGAGGACAGGCTGATTCGAGCCTCTCTGGTTCACACACTCCCTGCCAGATTGTTCTTAGCCTCCATGCAAGACTGTCCAGCATTTTCCTTCAGTCTGATCTCCTGTTGCCGACCCTGCCTGCCTCTTACTAACCTGCCGCGTCGTTTCTCCCGGTAAACTATTCAGCTTTCTGTCTCCGACCCGGTCTCTGTCTTAACTAGTGATGATCAGACAAAGCTTCGTGTAGCTTTGAAGCTTTCCATTCAATTGGTTCACTCATGAATCGGAGCTTCATGGTGATTAATTTGCTCCACTGCGCCACCAAGTGGACAATGGCAAGTGAACAATGGACTTCATGAATCACCATGGAGCTTCGGTCCATGAGTGAACCAGGCAGAGTGATTATAACGACAACATGGCTTTGGTGTGTGAAGCTTTGAGTCGAATTGTGCTTAAATGATAAAATGAAATGAATGCCAATAAACAAATATATTTATTAATATAGTGTCTGTTTTCCTGATTCAATCGTGGCAGGGACAGAAGGGAAAGTTGAAACAAAGTGGGGGATGGGTTGTGATTTTGATGTGCTTGTGTTACTTTGAACTTTCATTATTCATTTTTATTTAAAAACAACAACTTTTCCACCATGCTGGGCTTCAGGCTGTTTATTTTCTTAGAGATAATTTCGCCTGCTTTTGAAAATATTCACAGGCCACAGATGAAGCTAGGGTACAGAGGAATATAACAGCAAGTTTGTACGGATTTGAATAAACACTTTTCTGCCTTTCCCAATACTCCAGGGGGTTCTCCAGTCTTCCAATGTTTGGTTTGCCAAGGTATTTCTGGACTTCCACAGTTGCGTCTGCAAATAAATGCGCAGTGATGTATCAAGTCTGCGTTTCGTTGTCCCTTATATATTGAATCACGCCAATACGCACAATCAGTCCCAGCCGGCTTGCGAGGCTTCGAGCGTCACCACATACATCATCAACACAAGCCTCAATACACGCTTCACAAAAATCTCGACACATGCTTCAAAGTCTCGACACAAAAGGAAACATCACTAGTCTTTACCCTTCCTGGTGTTTGCCTGCAGGTGTGGCATCCTTTTGCAACCCTCTTGGATTCCATCAACTTGCTGGACTTATATGAGAGGTCAGACATCTCAGCCTCAAGAGACTCTGTGATTAAGTTTTTGGGCTGCATACCTATTGCCTGTTTGCTGTAAAGACCATTTAAGAAGAGATTAAAGACTCTTTACTACACAATCCTGTTGTTTGGGTTGCTGCAATTGGGTCCTCACACACCAGTTCCATGAAAAAACTTTGTCTGGGCCGGAGCTCTCTCTGTCACCTTGACTCTCCTTTTGATTTTGGTGCGTCAGATTCTAAGACTGAAGAGTCGTCGACCTGCCAGATATTGATCGCAGCAACGAGAGATGCAATCCAATATTCAGTATCCTCCTACTGTCATGCCAGGCTGCCATGTTGACAGACTATTTCCAGAGCAGCATGAGTGGACATCCATTATTCATGCGATCAAGAGCACTCTCTGTATGGATGGATTTTATGTATATACATGTAGCAGTGCAGCATGTGACAAACTTTAAACTACATGCTGTCTATAAAGTCTCTTTACAATTTAGAAAAATATAATACAAAGGCAACTGATGAGATATCTTAATCAGATTTGTTGCGTGTACTCCGTGGTTATCAAAGTTTTTAATCACATTGCGTTTGTGTATTTCAGGTACCCTGTTGATGAAATAGTCGTGGTAAATTAATCCCTATAAAACTGGCTACTCCTCAAGAGAAGGTACAGTGTGTTTAATGGTTTATTGAAACAATCAGATACACAGACTCAGCAAAACTACAGAACTAAGTATTGAAGAGATCCACAGTCATGTCTGGCTGGCACAAGAAATGTATGGAGAAAGGGACAGTGTTGGATAAAGAGAGGAGTGAACAACCCTAACCAACTAATGGTGCCCATGTAGAGGTGTATTAAATGAGGGAAAAAATAGTTCAATATCTACTCCTCATTTTGTAATCACATCTTTGTCTGTTCATTTGCTTTTGTAATACATTTTTTCAAGTTTCTAAAGAGACTTTATGGACACTAGAGGTGGGGGGAAATCGATACAGCATAGTATTGCGATATTTTGCATGGCAGTATTATATCGTTTCTTGGCCAACATGTATCGATATTTAGCATTTCGACGGCCGGTGGGCCCGGCCGCGTTTTCACCATAGCGGGCTCACTTTTAGGAATAGGATACCATGTCAGGAAGTTGTCGAAATAACAATGCAAAGTTCGGCTTTTTTTATGTTTCATTTAAAAATGTTGTTTGTTGTTTGCTTGTTTGTGAAAGTTTGATAAAATACTGCAGTGGTTGTCGTCCATACATGTTTGATTTCAGTTCAGTTTGACTGAATACTTTGTTGGACAGTCTGTGGGTTTGACTCTCATTGTGGAGAAATATAAAGCCTCAAGTAAGATGACTAGACTGAGGATTTTCTCTTATTTGACATTTTCTCTTATTATCGCAATATATTGTATTCCAATAGTCACCATATCGCAAAATGCTTAAATACGATAAAATCGTATGGTGGGGCCTCTGGGGATTCACACCTCTAATGGACACCCTGTATTTCTGCTAACTTCCTTCCCGCTGCAGCTCATTTTTAATTCACCTCACTAACTTTTTAGGTGCATAAAGTTCTCTCTGCAGACTGCTGGTCAGATCACCTGCAGGAGGTGATGACATGCCATCAGTCCTCACATGTGGGAGGGAGGGAGGGAGGGAGAGAGAGAGAGAGCTTTGTAAAACAAGGTTCCTCCCCGTTAGCGAGATGGGCCAGGTGACTCTCAGAGCTGTTAGAGATGGAGCTGAGACAGGAAGCGCTCTCTGAGGAATAGTGCTGCTCGTTACGCCTGCCACCATGTCAGGGCTGGAAGTGTTAGTGTGTGCTCTGCTCCCTAACAGCCATTAGCAAGTGACCTGAGCTGATGGGTGCCTATTAGTAAGCAGGGTGTTATATTAACCCTCTGAAGCACTACGGGCACTTTCAGACATTTAAAAATGAATTTTGTGCAAAATAACACAGAAATAATGGCATACAGCATAAACAAAGACTTTCTTTGATAATTATTTTCTTTTAATTGGAATTAAATTAAATTTATATATGCAACACTTTCACAAGTGCCCACAAGTGTCATGAATATTGGAAAAACAAATGGGTCTTCACAAATACATATTGAAGTATTGTCATGTTTCCAGGCTCTCCTGTCCTCTCCTCTCTGCTCTGTGTAAACAGCCTCTCCTGTCCTCTCTGCTCTGTGTAAACAGCCTCTCCTGTCCTCTCTGCTCTGTATAAACAGCCTATTCTGTCCTCTCCTCTCTGCTCTGTGTAAACAGCCTCTCCTGTCCTCTCCTCTCTGCTCTGTGTAAACAGATCTTCAGTGAATACTCATATTCACAGCCAGTCTTATAGCACACAAAAATAATGTGTCAATTTGAAATGGAAAAACCTCCAGCGATGTGTGGAGGAAATTCCACCATCACTATTAAATTGGCATTTGTGTGATGGCATGTCAGGGATTAGCTGTCAGATCGGTGGTTCAGCTAAGTGTCATCCCTGATTGTATTCTGATTGAAATGGCGCTTAGCCTCCTGTTGTTAGCACCCCAGAGTTTTACATTACAGCCCTGCTCTAATTGACAACGCCCTCGTGTCAGCGTGAGCGTAATGCTTACACTGCGTGGCAGCAGCTGGTGAAATATACAACACAGGATTACAAGGAGGCGAAAATGTGTGTCTGTGGGTGGCTGGGTGTAGGAGGTGAAAAGCTCGGTGTAGTATTAGTGCAGAAATGAGCAAAAAGAAGAGGGCAGTGGAGTGGAGATGTGCTGTTACACAGCTGGACAGGTGGAGCGGGAGAAGAATTTATATGGTGCATGTGAGACACAGCACAGAGAAAAGGTTAAAAAATGAAGTGGATGGAGAATGCAGTAGTGATAAAAGAGACCATGCAAGTGAATGGGGATGCCAAGTGAAATCCCCACCGTGCTGCATCTTAAATTCAACTGGCTGTCAGCAGGACTTGAACGCAGGCGTGACCTGTGATTGGTCTCATTGGGAACGAGGGGCTGAGATTGAGGCTGTGGCCAAGGCCGCAAATCGCCTCAGCAGAAAGGCAGACACTGTTCAAGCAGAACTAGTCTTGTCAGAAACAGAGAGTGATAAAGAAAGAGAGTGAGTGCAGAGAGAGAGAGGGAGAGGAGGATGAAATATTCATCCCAGCCACACCGCTCTGCCCTGTGATGCAGTTTTTAAAGAGGGCTCTCTCTCTCTCTCCCACTCCTCCTCCTCTATCTCTGTCTGTGTTGCTTAAAAAGTTTTCCATTAAGAGAACTTGCACTTTCAGTTGTCCAGGTCATCTATAATTTAGCAGGTTTGTCCCGTGGAGTTGCTTCCTTAAGAGCATTTGTGGGTCCTCTCCGGTCTGTAAAATTAATAGATAATTTTACCTCTCACATACACAATTTTATCATTGACATACACAAAAAGTACCTCTTACATTCACAAAAAAATAGAGAGGTGAGAAGTATTTTTTGGTGAATGTGAGAGGTAATATTGTGTATGTGAGAGGTAATTTTGTGTATTTGAGAGATTTTTTGTGAATGTGAGAGGTAAAATTGTGAATGTGAGAGTAGGGGTGTGCCATATCGTATCGTTCACAATTATACCAGTATTTATTTTTTTTATGAGTAAAAAAAAATGCATATCATGATATTGGCAACATTCCGACTTCTTGTCGTAATGGCATAAGGATTTACCATTAATTACCTAGTCTGTGGCGGCCTGCCAGACTCTCGTGCTTCGCTAATGTCACGTTTCAAGCCGTTGCTCATCAGAGTGTCTGTCACCCGTCAGTCAGTCAAACCCCGACCCACCTCTCCGTCCTCCTCCGAGACATGCGCGCGCATTCACACACTTACATACACGCACTGAATATATCGAGCTGCGTGTATTAGTCCCGTCCCCACATCATCTCTCTGTGTGCATCTGAGTGCACGCGACCCAAACTAAATCCTATCAACCTGTCTGGGCCGTCAGATCAAAACACACTGCTGCATTATGCTATTCGTTAGCCGCGAGCTAACATTAGCGAACAAATTAAGTTGCTTTTATCACAAAAAGTTACTATTATTTCCTGTCACTAAACAATGACGCTTTTAAAACAAGAGCACAGTGATTAACAGAATCCACCACAGAATTTAAAAGAATACTGTCAAAATAAGATGCCTTAAATAAAACATACAAGAACCCTTATTCTCCTTTACAATAGTTAATTAAAAAAATGCAATGATAAGATCAGTGTATATGATGGAATAGTGCTATTAGAAGTATGAGAGATCACCAAATTTGGGGTTTTATGAAAAAAATTCTCCAGAGGGGCATGCCCCAGACCCCCCTATCCAGCTATATTTCAACACTGTCTGGCTACTCCATGTCCTAGTGGAAAGCCCTGTGGACTGTGAAAAATGTTGTGAGGTTTTTGCCCACATTTATCAGGTCTCTCTTGAGAATGATACCCTGTGTCTCAATGAGATTACCTGTAATATCATCGAGAATATGGTTATCGCAAAAATACCCTGAAATATTGTGATAATCTTTTAAGGCCATATCGCCCACCCCTATGTGAGAGGTATTCTTGTGAATGTGAGAGGCAGAGGACTTCTTTAGCCTGTCCACACTGAAGCAACAACCAAATAAAAATCTATTTTTAACCCTTGTTGTGATCAGGTCAATGCATGTTAACAGACCTGGGTTCACAGCTGTGCAGTTTAACAGGGGTCAGATGTTAAACACTGCTCGGCTGTGGTGTGAAGCTCCACACAGCTTATTTTATGCCGAATGACTTGACATCTGGCCCATAAGCAATTATTTCTGCTCCGCTCCGCTCTGCTCTGGCTGCTGTCGCGTTTCCAACAATTCGCCTTAATTGAATGACAAAACACGTTGTCACAGGAACATAAAAGCTTTTCTTTTTCATTAAAGGACAATGCAATTTGTTACCACTTTGATGGGAAAGTCAATAATTTAGCAGGTGCAGGTAGTTCTTACATGGAGATCTCAAATAGGCAAATAAAACCCAAATATGTCTGTCTAGATACAACTAGACATACATGACAAAAAGAAAGTTATTTTATTATTTTGTGTCCACACCAAACGCAAAGCAACATTTTGCACTGCAGGATTACACGCAAAGTCAGTAAAAAAGAGGCAACAAGTTGCGCCATCAACAAATTTGTGCAATGTGTCACGAAAGTCTGTTGTCTGAGGTGCTGCAGAGATTAACTGTCGTGCACAGGTGTGTTGGCCTCTCAAACCTTTAGAACACTATCAGAAAACATTTAATTCCAGTTTCTAGTGGAAGCCGGTCAGAGTTGAAGGAGTTTATTCTCAAACAAGAATTTAGCCCGAGTTTATTCTCTCGACTAAAAAAGGAACATTTTGCATCTGTTTATAAAACTCTAATCTAATCTCTAATGTGGTATATTTTAATTTCTATATAAATGATGCTTAATACTCATGCATATTTGTGATACAGAATTATAACAATGAAAGTAAACTGTGTTCATATGACACTATTAGCGCCGAGATTCTCCTGCATCGTTTGTCTCAGACTTTGGCATTGGATCTGTTTATTGCAATTAAAAGCACAAATTCCGTTTGTTTTGGGTAAATGCCTAGTAGCAACACATTTCCTGGAAAAGTAAAAAAATCCATTTATGCATTTCTTATACTTGCGCATCTTGTGAATTGTTTAGCTTGAACTCAAGTTCCAGTTGAAAATTGTTAGAAGAAAAAGTTAAAATATGCTATTTACATTATTTACAGGAACTATGTGAGGAAATATTACCTGCTATTGGTAATTAAGTATTAATATGGATTGTGTTAACGGGAACATCTTTATTTTGAAGAGCAGGAAGTATTCTGGTGTCTACATTTCTATATTCTTCTTTGTAAAAAAAATGCACCATATTGGAGAGTAAAATGTTCCGTTTGATCGATGATCAACTTGAAAATTAACTTCAGGTTTGTTGTGAACACAGTAAAAACACACAGGAGGAGTAAAACATTATGCAGGAGGTTTGTTTACTGACAGTGAAATCTGTGACCAACAATAGCCTGGTATGAACACGTTTCCACCTGTGTTCACTGTCTCATGTCAGAGGGTTTGTTTGTGAAAGATTATTTACTGTAAGTCATCAGTATGCACAGAGGCATGGTGCTGGAGTCCTGCCCTTCTGTAAGGACACTTCACTAGAGTCTTTAAAGAAAATTGATGGGAGACCTTGACCTTGGCATCTATTATTCATGTGCATTTACAACAAGGCGATGAGGAGCACTTCTAAAACTTAATACAGGCAGAATCTTTTGATTGGCACATCTGAATTTAGCATAATCATGGCTGGAAGTGTGAATAACTCAAAAATGTCTTTTTGCAGAGAAACACCGTTATAATGACAGAAATCATTGAATTTCTCTGATATATATATATATATATATATATATATATATATATATATATATATATATATATATTTTAATTGGAATAAAGTGGAATTTATATTTAAACACTTGTCCACAAGTGTCAGGAATGTTGAAAAAAAAAACAGTTTTCTCCACATATTGTACATATTGAAATATTTTCATGTTTCCAGCCTCTCCTCTCCTCTCCTCTCTGCACTGTGTAAACAGATTTTCAGTGAATATTTGTCACTTGACCGTTGGTCTCAGCAGAATCAATCATGTTTTCACAGTGTCTCTGAAGAGCAGAATTTAATGTTTTTAACAGGATCTGGTTAGTGCAAACGTTTTATTTTAAATGACACATGTAGAATAAAGAGATTCTGACACTAATATCAAAATTTTAAGATTATTTTTGGCTATTTTTTTCTTCGTTTTGGTCACTTTTTCCAACTGAAACTTTTGCAACCTGTGATCTATTCAAGGACTGTCAGAAAGTTCAGATTTCAATAATAAAGCCTGGTTTTACAGGTTCTTTCGACAATAAACATGTTTTTTTTTTCAGAGGTTTCAGTCTGAACAGAGATTCTGACTCCTCTGTTATCTTTTTGTTCAGAGGCTCAGTGGAGGATGTGAAGGCTCAGACAGTTTGTGTAGACTTAACTACATCAAAGAATCTCAGCAGATACCTTAACAACACTGGGATTATCTGGATCACAGCATCATGACATCTGTGTGAGCGTCATGTGTGTATGTGTGTTAATCTTTGCCCTCATTTGTCTGTAAACCATACAACATGAACGGAATCAAGACAATCTAATTCCTCCTTACAGGGCACTGACAGGTCGCATGGAATTTATGATCGACAATAACAGACTATATGAAGGCGATATATAACGCGGTGTTCATGAGCTTCCCTATGCGCCTGTAAAACAGAGATCTTTATTCTTCTCTTAGGCGGTAATACGGCTCCAATGTACTTAAATACATATATAATGAAACACAAAGAAAGACTGAAAAACTGTAAATTTGTCATCCGCATCATGACTCACAGTAGAAATCAGCAGAGTACGTTTATCTCAACTGATGGAGCTGAGGTGTAAAACCCCGAGGCTGTAATATTTATTACACTCATAATAAAAAAAGTTTTCTATATGTTGAATGAATGAATGAAAGTCGGACATTGAGTGTAAATATAATGATAAACTTTTACCTCTCTGAACCCACCATCCCGATTCCGTTTCTTTAAACAATTGCCAAAAATCCACCATTTATCCTAGAAAGAAACTGTAAAATCAGGCATTATGGTCGGAGTTTGGACTTTCCGACAGTCCTTGATCGGATCTTAGGCTACGAAAGTTTCTGCTAACTTCGCTCCTCTTCATTTTTAATTTACCTCACTAACTTTTTAGGTGCATTAAGTCATCTCTGCAGACTGCTGGTCATCTCCTCCTGTAGCAGATAACCAAAAAGTAACCAAAACAAAGCTTAAAATGTAAACATGGCTGTAAACATGACAATACTTTAATATGTACAATATATATTTTGGGGGTCTTTTTTTTCGTCTTCTTTTGGTAATTTTATTTCTTTTTTTGAAAATGTGTATGTTTTGGTGTTTTGTGCCTTTTTGGGGGGGGGGGGGGGGGTTGTTGTAATTTTACATATTTTTTGTTATTTACACAACACTTGTGGGCACTTGGAAGAGTTTATACAGAAATTCAATTTTTTACCAATTTTTTTGGTTCACACTTCTAGCCATGATTGTGCTGATTCCATAGAGTTGCAGGACTTATAGATTTATATAGATTTTATATATTGCATTGAAATACAAGGACCATGTGAGTAAAATGAAAAAAGAGCAAAAACATGCCCTGAAAAAGCTTGTTGGGGTTCGGAGGGTTAAACAGAAAAGTTACAAACTGTGGCATCAAAAACAAGAACAGAGTTGAGTTAATACCAGTCTGTCAGCAATAAAAGAAACATTAACATCTCCAAAAAGCTATTCACAGTAATATACTGTATTATTGTGAGTGTGTCTGTCCATAAAGTGATTTGTTGAAGTGCACAATTGGACATGATGCATTCACTACGCTTACATTTTCTTGCAGCATAAACATTCGGACATACATTCCACCGTCTTGTTCACAGACATGTTGTGGCCCCATTCATACTGAGAAAATGTACATTTATTTTAAATGTAAATGAATCCATCAGCCGTCATGCAATCCCCTGGAACTCATTTCCGATCCCGTAATGCAACTTCGTCCAGCAGGAAAGAATTAAGAGAAAATCTAGAAATGAGAAAACCGGAATAGCAGCTTGTGTCATGAATATTTATTTCCCTGCATCTGCTGTGTGGGAACCTCTCCTTCCTGCCTATAAACTACCACACAGTATGTGAATGGAGATGTATGCATAAAACATTCATCTCTCACATGCGTGTGTGTTCTAAATGAAGAAACGTTACAGTAAATACCAAACATCTCTGCAGTACATTTATCACAAGCTGTTTACAGACGCCTGCAGGGACTGAAGAGGACACGGGTCAGTTTAAAAATATAACTGGATTATTAATCCACATTTAGATTGACATTCATTAAGAGGAAGTTGGTGATATGGCATCAGTTCTCTGTTTGCTGCTGTGACCTTCTCACCATGAGAGCAGATATAAATCTACACAAGTTACTGTGAAAGTTGTTTTCCATTGAGAAAAAATGATTCATACTTTACTTTCACCTCATGTCTGTGTATACTTATCTCAGAGGACAAAAAACTATTATATCAACTTCAGTTAGTTCACACTGACTTACACACAGGGATAGTGTTGATTTATTACAGTGTGGTTGTATGAGGTTTCACATCACCTCTATGCTCATGTCAAAGCCACCAGACTCCATTGATAAAAAAGAGTCATTTAACCTTTAGAACACAGTAGCTGCTGGTCTACAGCTGACTCAGTCATTTAGTTTGTTTGTGATATTTTGTGACTTTGGTGATCAGCAAGGTAAAATATATAGATACAGACAATCATGTTCCACTGTGTAAACATCATATGTCATATGTTATAAAACTTTCTGTTAGAAAAAGTGACCAAATCGAAGCTTAAAATGTTGATATTTGTGTCAGAATCTCTATATTCTACATGTGTCATTTCAAATAAACTGTTTGCACTAACCAGATCCTGTTAAAAACATTAAATTCTGCTCCTCAGAGACACTGTGAAGACATGATTGATTCTGCTGAGACCAACAGTCACGTGACAAATATTAACTGAAAATCTGTTTACACAGAGTAGAGAGGAGAGGACAGGAGAGGCTGTTTACACAGAGCAGAGAGGAGAGGACAGGAGAGGCTGTTTACACAGAGCAGAGAGAAGACAGGAGAGGCTGTTTACACAGAGCAGAGAGGAGAGGACAGGAGAGGCTGTTTACACAGAGCAGAGAGGAGAGGACAGGAGGGACTGTTTACACAGAGCAGACAGGAGAGGCTGGAAACATGACAGAACTGCAATATGTGGAGCAAGCTTCATGAAACTTCCAACATTCGTGACACATGGCACTTGGAAAAGGGTTTATATATAAATTCAGATTTTAAAAAAATCATAATTTATCAGAGAAATTCAACTTCAACTTTTTTCTTTTTTTCTGATTTCTGTCATTCTAACTGTGTTGTTCTGCACAAAGACATGTTTGAGTCGTTCCCACTTCTAGCAATGATTGTGCTGATCCCATAGAGCTGCAGGACTTATAGATTTATATAGGTTTTATATATTGCAGTGAAAGATGAGGTCACAGTGAGTAAAATGTAAAAAGAGTTTTTTTCAAAAGCCCTGAAACTGCTCGTTGGGGTTCAGAGGGTTTAATCAGATATTGATTTTTTTTTTTTTAAAGTGGGCTCTTTTAATTTTTTATCTGACCTTAACAGAACACTGTTCAGCCTCAGTGTCAGTCCTCCTGCCTGCATCTCCAAACTGCATGCAGAATGACATCTACTGCAGGTAATACACTCACTAAACACCTCATACAACCCCACTTCACTCAACCTGAACTATCCCTTCAATAACTGCAGCAAAGAAGAAATGCTTTGTACGACTTAACTTACATGTCAGTGTGAAGAAAGGCTGTCAGATCTGCAGACAGAGATCTAACTGTTGTCAGCCGGAAACTGAAGCTAAAAATCTACTGAAAGATTCAGAGTCTTTGAGGCATTTCTTCTAATGAGCTTGTGTTTGTTGTTTTGTTTTTGTGGGCAGAATTGTGTGACCTTGTTTTGTGAGGCGGTTGAAATGCAGTTAATCATTACATGCTAATGTCTCTTGGCTATGAACACAGAAAAACAGGCTATGAACAGATTTAAAAATCCATTAAAGGCAGTCCATAAAGCTGACCTGAGCTCTAATTATTGTGTATTGACTGAGCTTGTCTTTATCTTGATTATATTCTGTTAATATTGCAGAAGTGAATGTTTGGAAACTGTTTTACAATGCTGAGCAGTTACATGTAGTTATTACTTCCCTGGTGGGACAGCGGATTTCTTTGCCATTCTTTTTTCTCAGAGGCTGAAGTGAGCTCAATTTTAAGGCTGTAGAGAAGATACTGATATGAAACTAGAAGTTCTGACGAATCGATTGGTACCAACCGTGTCTTTATATCATCATTATTAATAAGTGCAGACAGTCTGTCAGTGAACCTTCAGACTCCTGAAGAGGCTGTAGTAAGATATCTGAATGAAAATGGGCTCTATGGGCCAGATGTCTCTCTTTACATGCCTGTTTTATGATGATAACTTGCAGTTTAAGTCAAAAAACGTGTATCACCCACCTATGTGGGTGGCTGTGGCTCAGTTGGTGGAGCGGGTTGCCCACCAATCGAAGGGTTGGTGGTTCCCTGACCATGTCAGCCTACAAGTATCCTTGAGCAAGATACTGAACCCCAAATTGCTCCCGATGCTGCGTTCATCGGTGTGTGAATGAATTCCCGATGGTGGCAGGTGGCACCGTTTAGGGTAGCCTCTGCCACCAGTATGAATGTGTGTGTGAATGGGTGAATGAGCGCAGTCTGTAGTGTGAAGTGATTTGAGTGGTCGCAAAGCGACTAGAAAAGCGCTATATAAGTGCAGGTCCATTTACCATTACCCATTGCATGTGAGTATTTTTGCACACTGGGGTACCTACACAGTCTCTGAGCTGCATGAATCGGGTCTGACTGGAAAGCTGAGACTCTTGCAGATTCAATGAGCCCAATTTTATTTAATCTCTATATCTTGTTGGGAAAGGGGTGAAATTAAACTCCAAAGTTGTGCAAAATTTAGCACAAAGGAAAAACAGACATGCCCACTTTAAGCTAGTTCTTTGCATTTAGTATAAATGTGTTAAACAGTCTGTGAGATGCATAAATTGGTAGATACAACAAGACA
This sequence comes from Centropristis striata, assembly GCF_030273125.1. NCBI lineage: Eukaryota > Metazoa > Chordata > Actinopteri > Perciformes > Serranidae > Centropristis > Centropristis striata. The sequence goes on from NC_081521.1 coordinate 18,436,747, forward strand.
AAAATCTGTGTCGTACCCCTGGCTGCTTTTCTCTGTTTCATATGATACTTTATTAAATCTATTTGGGCTTTTTTTAGACGTGACATGGCCACTTTATGCACTTTATCAAATGCTGTTTGGGGCAGATGTTGTTTCTCCTGCAGTAAAATATGTTATTTTGTCCTCTTGCATATAAATATTTGTGCATCCTGGGGTCCCTAAACAGTCTGTGAGCTGCATAAATTGGGTCTGACTGGGAAGCTGAGACTCTTATGGATTCAATGAGCCCAATGTTCTTCATGTGTGATGATGTTAGTGAGTGAAACTTGAGCTCAGTGTATAAAATGAGCTGCTGTGACCTCTAGGATAATCACAGCCTCATGAATCAGTAAACACAACACAAGGGCTGGCCATACAATCATTATGTATTTTCTACAGTCACAGAAAATACATAAAGTTTTTAAACCAAATCACAGTATGGATTTTTGTTGTTGATTCTGTTGTTCCAAAGGTATTGGTGTATTGATGTAATATTCTGGAGGGCTTTTGACCATTTTTATCCATTCTCACATTTTAGAAAATTGCCTAAGTCAGCACCAAATGTGTGTAACAAATGGAATCAACCCAAAAATTGCTGCAACAACTTATGGAACATAGTTGAGCAGGAAATGGACTTCAGAAAGCCAAACATTCATGTTCTGGACCCTTATACACCTCAATAGGTTTACTAAATAGATTAATGAAGTCATTTTTGTAACAGATTTATGAATAAAACACCTTGACTCTCAGTGCTGAGCTGCATCTCACATTAATCTTCAGGTTCCAGCTTTCAGTTGATGTTCACTGCTTCTATGTGACATTTGACCTGCTATCTCCCCCTAAATATCCACTGACCACAACCCCCAACGCTGTATAAAAGGGGGCAAAATTATGAGGGGTTTTACTAATTTTGCAGAGGTGATTTCACAAGGCCCTGCAGAGTTAAACATGAAGATTTAGGAACTGGTCTCAGCATTTACAGTGAGATAAGCCATTGTCCCTGACAGTGTTTTCTAAAGGTGTATTTCAGCGTTTCTATGGCTCTTTAATAATTTAAAATATCATATAAGGTAACACAAAGCCTGAGGTTGCAGCTGCAGCCTGTGTGTGTTCTGTTGTGTCAGACAGAATCAATCCCTGCACATGAATATGCTAATGGAGGAGAAGATGCCACTGGCTGTTTCACAGTTTTCTAACACCTCAGCTTAAGGAACACTGAGTCAGTCAGCGGTCGCTACGCTGCCAGCATTGACAATGATTGGTTTGGATGCCAACAGTGTCTTTAACGCGCTCCGGCAGATCTTTGTGGTGGCCGATAAACTCTCTCCTCTACGTCTCGTGTAATGAGCCATGAGCTCTTCAATAGCCGCCGGAGGAGCGATTGTCAATAGAAGGAAACGCCGATGCTATTCTTCTCAGGGACAGTCATTTGGGCTAAATCCTGAGATGTTAAGCATTTCCTTTTCTTGCCACATCAATTCACTGTTCACTGTTTATTTACTGACACATCCTGCCTCCTTTTTCCCAGAAGCCACCAGTCCTCATGTTCACATTTCTACCTCTGAGCAAACATTTCCTCTTTACACTCATTTATTGAACAGTTGTGGTTATTTATTTACTAATGTATCATGTTTTATCCTCTCATTTATCTATTTATTTATCCAACCATGCACTGATTTGTTTGCAATCGTAAAAAAAACTGTTAAAAGTGTTGTGTACCATCAAATAGATGATAATAAGATAATTTATTTTAAAATATGGATAATATACAGTATTTATATCTGTATTTACAATATATACCTGTAGAACAACTACATTTTTATTTTAATGTGGCGGTAAGCATATGGCAACTTTTACAAGGTTTTTTTTTACGATTTTTAAAAAAACTTTTTTAGATTATTTTTTAGTTTAGTTTTACTGTTAGAAAACATTAATATTACGTTCAGCAATATGATGTGTACTTTTTGTATTTTTTACATAGAATTCACTGTAATTTAACATTCAAGGACATTAAGCAATTGAATAATACTTAAAAAATGAATAAAAATGAATTTTTAAAAAATGTCTCTTTATATTAATTTACAGATTTCAACTTTTATGTTATGGTTAATATTTGTAATAAATGTGTGTTTTTAAGTTTTCTATGGTATTTGCACTTAATGTAGAAAAAAATATACAGTAAATCTCTGAAAAACAACTTTTTTTAATGTATTTTTTACAGTGTACTATATATTATTCATCCCTTACCGCCTTCTGTAACTCCCTAGAATCAGACGACATAGAAAAAGTTTTTTAGTTTTTTATTCATAAATAAATAAATAAATAAAAGTCTGTCCTGACCCAGCTGTCCTAGTTCCACCCGGCCGACCAAAGAGGCCCCCAAGGAGCCTTTTCCTCTTCTTATCTCTCTTATCTCCCTCTCACACACACACACACACACACACACACGCTGGCACACACCTACTCACATTTGTGATGCAATAACAAAATCTAAATGTATCCATTAGAGCCTGACAGATATATCGGTTGACAGATATTATTGGCCAATATCAGTATCCGTGTATATTAGGGGTGTGACTATACACTCAGCTCCCGAGACAAGACGAGATTTTAAGAAAACTACAATGACACAATATATGACTGGACCAACAGACTTTTATTTAACAGAGTTGCACATGCATTTTGAAATGTTTTATTATAACTCTTTACATGCATGATGTAAGCATGAGCTTTGAATGGACGTCTTCTTCCACAAATTGAAACTAAAATTTATAAAAGTTAAAATAAAATAAATTAAATTAAATATTTCTCTTTTTTTCAAGTGCAAACAATATGAGCCGTGTTTCCTTTAAGGGGAAGAGTGGCCACCGGGAAAGTCTCAGGCCACGCCCTCTCAAATGTCAGCTCTCTCTGTGTGTCTCCACTACAAAAAAAAAATAGCCCCAGAGGGATTTGTGAGACTCCGAAGGTGACATATGGTTTTCCATCGTCATGTAATCGATTAGCGACAGTTCGACCGTGATTACATAAGCGATGGATTAAACACGGGAGAAGCAACTGTGGCCGCCGCCGCTAACTGTGCACAACATCAGCAGCTGATCAAAACAAACCAGCATGGCTAATTATGCACAGCATCTCCGCTGATCATAAACATAGCGATCTTGAATTAACCGCCATCGCTAACTGTGCACAGAGTATCCGGTGCTTGTTGTAAACAAACAGAGATCGCTAAGTGAACACCTCCTGCAGCAGCTCATACACACTGTACTGCTACAGAGCTAACTGTTAGCCGCTTCGATTCGTTCTTACTCTTCTTAACAAGAAGATCCACATAAAAGATGACTATATTTCTATCCACTTTGCTGCTGTAATACTGGAAATTTCCTTGTTGTGGGACTAATAGAGAATAATAAAAATCATTATCTGCATTGGTCAGGCTCTAATATCCATTCAGTTTTACATCCTGTTTATCTATTTTCTTACACTGTTAAAAAAACATAAAAAAAACACATTAAAGTAACCCTACACATACATTTAAAGGTCCCATACACACCTGCAAATAGGAGGTCCTGATCCCGGAGGGCCACTTCTCCTTTACACTTAATTTATTTTCACCAGCGTCACGCTGTGCGTGAATAGACTTGAATTGGCCACGCGTAAAACATTTAAGTTGTTTGCAGCCATGCCCCATATGCCTGGGTTAAAAGGATTTGGGGACAAATGAGGGGAAAAGTGTTCACTGGGTAGTTTTGCAGAAGCAGTCTCATCTGTTTCTCTGTGTGCTCCTCTCCTCTGAAAACTCAAACATTCAGGTTGACTTCACCACAGTTAATAAGAGTGTGCCCAGTGTATGTGTTGGTGAGTCTGTTTGTGTGATTATATCGCTCGACATGGAAAATGCTCTCTCCACTGAAAATTTTGGAGTGCATTAATTCCTGCATTGGTATCTGTTGCCATAGAAACAAACATGAATTCCCATATGGAGGCTGGTGGATGATGGAGGGTGCATACATCAGTGCAGCAGGAATGCATTTGGCTCCGAACAAAGCATTTAATCAAGAGCTTTTCCACGGCTGTCACATGCACTTTGAGGGTCATTGGGTCAAGAAGAAATCACAGAGAATTTCTTATGAACATGCAAAGCCATGAAGCAATATGCATATGGAAATAGCACATAGAAAAAAGACAAGACATACTGTTTGTGTACTGTAACCTCCACGCACAGTCGCATCAATCTGTCACTGCCAAACGTGTTGGTAAATATTCATGGCTGAGCATAGTCATATCTAACAGAACTGCCAATAACAACTTTTTCAATTTGTGATTAAATCAACCAAAGTCATTATCAATCCAGAGGTCGGATGGAAGGATGAGTGGATGGACGGATGGACAAGGATGTCAATAAGTGTCACATCAATCTGTCTCTGCACCAAATGTGTTGGTAAATATTAATGGCTGGTGAAAGATTTAGGAGGGAGGTCATAACTAACAGAACAAACGAACAAAAATCATCATCAATCGAGACAATCAGAAATACTTGAATTAATGGGTGGATTGCTTGCTTGTTTGAAAGAATGATGAGTCCTTTGAATGAATAGATGACTCATTTCAGTGGATAGATGTTGTTTGACAGGATGGAAGGATGAATAGATGGGTTGTCCGTTTGAAGGGATAGATGTTTAAATTATTTCTACAATGGATGCTGGATGGTTGGATAGATGGAACGCTGAATGAATGAATGGATATATTTGTTGTTTGAAAGGATGGAAGGATGAATAGATGGGTTGCCCATTTGAAAGGAAAGATGGTTAAATTAATTGAATGATGATTGGATGGATGGATTGATTTCTTTTTAGTAAGGGCACAAGGATGAATAGATGGATGGACAGGGTGCTTGTTTGAAAGGATGGTTATGTTAATTGACTGGTGATTGGATGGATGGCTTGTTTGAATGAATAGATGGCTCATTTGGACGGACGGACGGACATAGAGAATTGTGGGTTTTGTGCAGTGGATTTTAAGGGAGAGACAGTAGGTCAACAATGATCAGCTCAACACTTTGTGTCAAGTTGTTCTGCTCATAAATATCTAAAAACATGACTTAATTCATCAATTCATCAACAGACAGACAGACAGTTCATTATTGGATGGATGGATGGACGTACAGATGATGGATGGACGTACAGATGGATGGATGGACGTACGGATGGATGGATGGATGGACGGACGGACGGACGGATGGATGGATGGATGGACGGACGGACGAACGGACGGATGGATGGATAGACGTACGGATGGATGGATGGACGTACGGATGGATGGATGGATGGACGGACGGACGGACGGACGGATGGATGGATGGATGGACGTACGTACGGGTGGATCGATGGATGGACGTACGGATGGATGGAAGCCAATACTGAACCAAACCATCTGTGAAATGAGAATTATAATAAGTTGATGAACTACATGATTGTTTACATCCCACACATTCCACTCACTCATCTCAACTCATTCATTTCCAATCTGCCCAATTAAAGCGTCCTGTGATTTAAAAGCCTGTGGAAAGCTGCATACATTAAATCAATCAGAGCTGAAGCCAGTGAAGTCTCTCTCGGTGTGAAGACGCAGGGCACAGTGCACTACACTCATGATTGCCTTGATAATTTAATCATGACAGTTCAAATGACGGACTAAAATGGTGCCCATACTCATTCTCTTCTCATGTTAATAATGCATCTGCGTATTTCACAGGGATTTTATCCCCTCCCCCTGTGACAGGAGCGCTCACGTTGCAGAAGTCTTTTTATTGCTCCCGCTCTTCCAGCACCAGAATAATGCATTTCACATTGCTATAATTATTTCCTGTCTTCGCTCCAATATTTAGACCTTCCATTTGTGTAAACACGCACACACTGCTCTCCAAATGGTGCTTAATAATGCCAGATCTACCGACCATTTCCCTCATTTGCAATATTGCTCCTAAATTGAAATGGCAAGTGGCCATAGAGTGCAGGGATTTATCTCATTAATAAACTATCACGCCTCCTCTCAGGCCTTAAATACTTTGAAAGGAACTCAGGGTGGCAAGAGGCCGGGGACCCTTCAGGATGAATCTTCACTCTGTCTTTTGAGGAGTGCACAGAGGGTAGGAAATAAAATGACAGGGTAGAAGTGTTCTTCGGTTGGACAAACCTCTTCTCTTTCTTTTTTCTGACTTGTTCGTTTTACAGATAGTCGTATTTTCCCCCTGAGGCTTTACAGCTTTAATAGAGAAGCCAAAGAGTTTTCTGAAGTGTCTGCATGAACTCATATTCTGACCACAATCTGACGATGCAGCTGTTTATTTCCTCCAGTTTTATCTGGATAACAGGAGCAGCAAAATAAAACAGACTGCTTTTTTGTGAGAAACACAGTGTCTCATCTGTAGAGCTTTGTCACGGCTGGAGGCAGTAACGGTAAGAAGATGCTGTTTCACCCACAGTGTTTACACTCTATGTTGGATATTTCAGGAGCTGCAGAGAACCCACATAACTCCCTCGTACAGCCTATCTGCTGCTCCACATTCCAGTCGGGGGATTCTCACGACTGAGAGGTGGTGAACAGGAAAAAATTCTGCAGCAAGCCATCCAGTCTGGCATGCAATGTGAATGTGGCACACGAGCATTGAAGCAAAAGCTCCCTGCCTCATTTATTCTGGGGGAGGAGCAGATGTTGGCCTCCAGGTTGCTCTTCTGTACGCACACAAGTTGTTGTTAGTGGGCTTTGTTTTTGGGAGAGTGGGCAACATGCATGTTCACAGTTGTGTGACATATACAGTAAGGAGCAATTAAATAACACACACATGATGCAGAGTGGTAGAAAAGATGTTTTTTTTTCCTGGATTGTAACAAGCTGCAAACTCCGGGTCTGAAAAGTGCCTTGAACCAGCATTTTTCAGCTGGCTGCACAAAAAAGTCAGATTGAATAGAGTAAATGAGCCTACTTCTCACTTGATTTATTACCTCAGTTAATGTTTTTCTAAACCCTTGTCATTCTGCCTCCTTTTAATGGAGAATTGGGAGTTGTGTGCAGTGGATTTTTGGGGGAGATAGCAGGTCAACAATAAGCAGCTCAAGGTATACACGTGTTAGGCCACATTTTTAACCATGAAGGACTTCGTTCCTTTCAAGATCTGAAGGATCTTTATTCACTTCCGGGCACTTCTTGTTTCTTTTATCTTCAGCTTCGCACTGTATTCAAAACATATGGTGTTCCTTGGACTGCTCCTTTAATTCAGCACCCCTTGGTGATTATTCTTACGAACAGAACCAAACTGGTGGCTTCGACCTATAAGAAACTGTCCTTACATAATTTAAAACCACTTCCAATAATCAAAAGCTGGGAAAATTATTTTAAATCCTACAAGATAGAGTGGAGGTGGTCTATCATTTGGAACACAATTTTTTCTTCATCTAAAAATTCAGCCCACCAGATCATTCATTATAAATTCGCACATAAATTTTATTTCACTCCAGAGCACAGATTTAAAATGAAAATAACAGACAGTGACTGTTGCACTAAATGCACTGAGGCTGTGAAGGGAGATTTTCTACATATGTTTTGGTCCTGTTCAGTTGTCAAACCTCTTTGGAAATATATAAATAATATTGCTCCAAGAAAACCATCATTAAGAACTGGTTTGAACCTGAATTTCAAGAGAACCTGGCTTTTATTGTTTTTTGATGTCTGTCTTCTTGAGAGGTCAACAGCCAGGATTAATAATGCTAGACCTGAAACCATACTCAATTGGTCTAAAGCTATTGCTGTGGTCCAAGGGTTACTTTGAATTTAGTTAACTTTTCATATGATTCTATTTTTATCCTGGAATCTGTGTATAGTACCAGTCTCACTATATTTCTGTTTGGGCTAAATTCATGGGGTTTTTTTTTCATGTTTCTTTTTTTGTTTTGTTTTTTGTTTGTTTGTTTGTTTGTTTGTCTGTTTTTGTCGTGTGGCTTTGTACTGTGGTATCATCGTTTTCGTTGTTGTTGTGGTTGTCCCTTATATAATTCTATGTATGTTATTTGTGTTTACATTACGTCTAATTTGTAAATATGTTTCTAAGTCTTTGTTGTCTAGAATTGTGTTTTAGTGTCTTGTTTTCATATAGTGGCTCCTAATAAGTAATCCACTGTTCTTTTTTGTTTATTCGTTAATAATAATAAAAAAACAAAAACAACAAGCAGCTCAGCACTTTGTGTCAAGTTGTTCTGCTCATAAATCTCTAAAAATGACTTAATTCATCAATTCATTAATTATGTTAACCTATTAAGGGTTCAGAACATTAATGTTTGGCTTTCTGAAGTCCATTTCCAGCTCAACTATGTTCCATAAGTTGTTGCAGCATTTTTTGTGTCGATACCATTTGTTACACATATTTGGTGCTGAATTAGGCAACATTTTTATTTCAAGAATGGATAAAAATGGTCCAAAACCCTGTAAAATAATAATAAATTATACAGTACATTTCTGGAAAATAAGTTCATTACAGTGGCTTAACAAAAGGTCACAAGGTCATCATCGAGTCAATCAGTGTTAATTGGTTCTGGTTATTTTTGGCTTACAGTAAATAATTTGCACTGAAACACAAATGAATACTTAGGCCACCACATGATCTCCTCACCAGAGCTCGTTTAACAAACACCACCGTGCTCGCCTTCGGCCAATCAATGCAGAATTAATAGAACGCAGCAATGAGCATAACTGTTTCTGGCCCGACGGAGAGAGCTGCGTTCAATTTATTACCGTGACAACGGAGATCGACAGTTAGACAAACACGTTAGAGGAATCAGAATAAATTGGATGAAAACCCTCCTACCCATCTCCATCTAATCAGCAGCATCCACAGTGTGTTTGTGCGCGATGCATCGTTCCCCAAAGTGTGTCACGGTCTGATTAGTGGCATCCAAACTGTTGTGCATGATAAAGCAGGACCGGTGCACAGTCCCAGCCCAATCTCACTGTGTGCTGTGGTGACGGGGAAACAGAACCCAGACAGTCTTCAGCATGCACGCTGCAGCCTCTCCGTGTATGCTGCTATATAGAATTAGGTCTGATTATTAATTCTTTCTTTTACAACACTGGTTCCTGACAGCCCCTGAAATCACTGAGCCGACATCAAAGCAGCCGAGCACCGCGTCCTCTTCCACAGAGAGCCCAAACTACACGTTTGACCCACTTTTCTTTTGCTCGTCAGGACGCGCTTTTCCAAAGCGTCTTTTCAAAGGAACATCACAGCACAGAGGGCTGACAACAGCCGCCACTTTAAAAGACACATTGGGAAGCCGTAAATGCTCAAGAGGCCGCATCAGCTCCTTTGATTCGGGATTGACCACCCCTCTTAAATAGATTAGATTCAGAGTTTTGTCATTAACCCACACATTTTTCCACCTCTCCCTCCATTTCCTTTCATCTCCGCTCTCATCTTGTTGCTCTGCAGAGCCCTAACTGATGCCTCTGTCCTACTCCTCCATCTAATTATATTCTCACTGATTCCCCACCAGTGTTGCCTTTATATCCGAGAAAGAGTTCACTCGTGTTTGGGCGAGCAGTAACAAGAGGCTGCTTTCAAAGGGAAGTGCTGACTTTTGTTTTGAAAGTAATTGTAATTATTTAGGTTTGGCTTTATTCCTCCCGCTCCGTGATCTAATTGTGTAACTTGTTTGTTCAGCAATAAGCACATGTGCAGAGCATGCCATTACATATTGTACTCCCCTAATTATCACCTTTGTTGACAAATTAAAAATGTGCAATCACCGACTGATACTGTATAATACAGAGCATCAATATTTCATGTGCATGCTGTGATCATGGGAGGCATGTTAGTGTACATGCTGCTGTCAAAGTGCTTCCAATTACTGTTGCGCTGCATTAATAGGAGCACATGTTGGGGAAAGGCATTGAATATTCCCTCTCATTATCATTTATCTCATTATCCTTTCTATATGTGTGCAGCCATGAGGAGAAATTGGGACTAATTTTCTTTTCTGCATTGCAAGCATCGGCTAAACCAGGCTCACAGTGGCTCATTTAAATTAGATAGAAAATAGCATCAAGACAAGAGTTGTGTACCAAATCATATCAGCAAAAATCGTATCTTACAGTAAACTAACACATAACTTTCCTGTTTCACTTTCAGGATGTTAAAGGGCGCAAAATAGCCAAAGTTAGAGAGGCTGAACATGAAGATTTGTCTGAGGATTTGTTTGTGTTACAGACAGGTGTTCTTAAGTCTGCAGAAACAACTTCTATTAATGACGACCTATGAAAACGATAAGAAAACACAGTTAAAAAGAAGAGTTTACAAAACATCCGGAATGGTTTTTCTCCGAGTTCCTGCCACTGTAAAAAAAAAATAAAAAACACAGGAAAAGAAGTGTTTTTACAGAAATGTACTGCATTATTTTACAGGGTTTTTTCTCTTTTAGGTGCAAATACCATAAAAATTAACAATACAAAAAAAACAAAATATTGCTGAATGTGAAATAATGGAACAAAATATTTTAAATTAATGTCAAACATTTTTTTAGAAATAATATAAAAAGTAATTGGAAAACAGCAAAAGTTGTTTTTTTTTACGATTTCTTTTTACATCTTTTCTTTTTTTACATCAAATTTAGAGTTTTAAACAGAAATCATATAACTGGTTAAATATTATGTTTTTTTTGTAATAATCCTTTTTTATTATAATTGTTTATAATTTCCCATTATATTAATTTACAGATTTCAACGTCCTTTTTATGGTTAATATTTGTTAATATTGGAATTTGTAAAAAAAAAAAAAAAAAAAAAAAAATAAAAATAAGTAATTTACCCTTTTTATGGAATTTGCATGTAATGCAGTCTGTGCACGCAGCTGCCAGTGATGTAACAGTGATGTCAAGCATCCTTGGGTTTCTTGAAAGGCGCTATATAAATTTATGCTATTATAATAATTTTAGTATTACTCAAAAACTGGTCTATTGACTATACAAGAATATACCCTGAAATATGTCGCCAAGCCCTAATAGATGCACACCTTATTAAGTAAAGTCAGCTCACCCTCCTTTGTGGAAACAGGATGTGGGTTTCTCACACCTTTGCCTCCAGATAGCTCTGTTTTTAATCCTATGATCAGTGTGTAGGCTGCATGGAGCTTTTCACTGAAAGTGTCTGTGGGAGAAAATGTTTTCACCCAAATCAGCTGCTCGTCACGGAGCAGACTGAACATTAACGCTGTCAACATGCAGGGTGTGAATTATATATTTAACCTTGATATTCAGTGCGAGGCAGAGTGGCTCTGCTGCTGTGTAATTCTGCAGACGGAGGAAGCGCTGTGGGAGATGCAGCGGAACATTTCAGAGGCTCAGTATTTTCTGCACAGTAATCTTATTTGGGGCTGGTGTTGGATGACGTGGAGGCGCTCTCCCCACAGAGCTGCATTATGGAGACTGTGGCTTAGCTTCTCTGTCCTCTTCACATTTTAGCACACAGAGACAAAAAAACACTGGGGAATCCCCCATTCTGCTTCAACTACTGCAAAACAACTGAGAGCAGATATATCATCTTAAAGAGCAAGCGGTGATTTACTGCATGAAGCACACTTTTATGTACAGAAGTCTCAGGAGGGAGATATTGTTGAAGGGATATGTTGACGATTTAGGACATATGTTTTCTTGCCAAAAGATCGATGAGAAGATCGATACACACTTATGTCTGCGCGTAAGATATGATCCAGTGGCTGGCTAGCTTAGCTTACACTGTAAAAAAACAAAAACAAGTTATTTTTCCGGGGTTTATTCAGGTTTTTTTCTACATTTAGTGCAAAGGATTGGCTCAGGCCCCTCACAGCCTGAGCTCAGATAAGCAGTTGCACATAATAAATGAATGAATAAATTAAAATCAATATAGGTCTCATAGATTGTGGAAAAAGTACCTGTAAAGTCAACCTCAAGTCATTAAAACACCCAACTCTTCAAAAAAAATGTACATGACTTTCAGAAGTAATATACACTGTAAAAAAAAAAAAAAGGACAGATTTTTCAGAAATTCACTGTATTATTTTACAGGGTTTTTGTTTTTGTTTTTTTTTCTCCATTAGGTGCAAACAAATTGAAATAAATAAAAATACTTAAAATACACATCATATTGCTGAATATAAAAATTAAGGCAATAAAATCTTTAGATTTAATGTAAATAAATAAATTGGAAAACAGTTTGGCAGCAAAAGTTTTTACGATTTCTTTTTACATTTATTTTTCTTTACATTAAATGTATATTTTTAAACAAAAATAATATAACTGATTAAATATGATTTTTTTTTGTAATAATATATATTTTTTAATAATAATAATTTATTTTAAAAATAATAATTTACATATTTCAACATCCATTTTATGGTTAATATTTGTAAAAAAAAAACAACAACATCAACAACAACAACAGTAATTTACCTTTTTACGGGCTTTGGACATAACATTAAAAAAAACATATAAAATAATAGTCATTTTCTGGAAAATAACTTTTTTTTTACAGTGTATATTGCTTCTAAATGTTGTGTACTGCTCCTTTAATAACTCTTTGTTCTTGTTTCTGAAGATTTGTGGGGTTTAGTGACTTGGGGAAGACTTTACAGGTGCTTTCCACAATCTCAATCACAATCAGGCCTGTGTTGATTTAATTATATTTATTCCTTCATTCATTATGTGTATCTGCTCACCTGAGCCAGTCCCAGCTGACACTGGGGAGAGAAATACATTTAAATGAAATACTGGGCTTTTTATTCATTGCAGGGTAAGAAGGCTGTGAGATAAATCATGCAGTAGGATACAAAGTGTAATTGAATGATTTAACGAATTGACAATCACATATATCTATTTAAAGCAGGTGGGTGAGCTCACATTCCTCAGATTGCTCCTGATCTCAGTATCTGTGAAAGCGTAGCTCCGGCCCTGCATGCCAAAAACTCATCAGCAGGCCAAATTGAAAGCCTCACACATCATAATATCCCAGTTTTGATCAAGGGGTTCAGCTTTTTTAAGACACCAGACAGCAAGATGCCGGATTAGCTGTTGACATTTTTCATTTTCGCCCTGTCGGCTCAAGCACGGAGTGTGTGCGGTGGTTAATTTCACGGGCGCGCTGTGGGCGAGGAGCTGGCGGAGTGATGTGTTTCAGCCAGCTGGCAGACGGAACCAGTCTGTCCACAAGGTTGTTGTCTCTGAGCAAAGAAAATACAAGCACCATCATATATACGATACTATCATGTGCTCCAGATAGACTCAGCAGTCAGGAATCCATTTAGCTTCACTGTTATCAGATCTGGCTCCTATCGAGGTCAAATTTAATAATGACTAATGCATTTTTCTTGCAATCAAATATGCAGTTTTTCTACCAATCAAGTCGCCTGTTCATTTCTATAAAAGATTATTATCTCAGCCAATAAATACTGCCTTCTGTTGTTTTTGTCTCTGTTGTGCACAGCTGTTTGTTATGATGTCAAACATCAACTTTAATTCCATGATATTGTTATATCTTGAATAATTATAAGAAGGCAGATAGCCAATGTGTTTTTCTCCACTGTAGCTTAGAGACAGCATGTTCTCACAGTATGTTATCTTGTTTAGGCTTTGTAGCTCATACACGCCTGTAAGAATAACTCATACACACATTGTATCACAACCTTCAAAGAGACTTGAACAGCTGTTGGCCTGTCCATGTCATAAGTAACTGGCCAATAGAACTCGGCTTGCGTGTAAGTCCAACTTCTGTAGAAGATTAAATGTGAATTATTACAGAAATCAGGGCTCATTCTGACTGGGATCCTGCGAGAGCAGAGTCAGTCTGAGTCCAGCGCTGCATATCTTACTTGTGACCTAATACTAATAATAACAACTTTATTTGTATAGCACCTTTTAAAAGCAGCATTTGGCAAAGTGCTTGGACAGAGAGCAGTTAATTATACAGAGAATGATGCCATAAGGCTAAAAACAATTCTTACATTAAAAGACAAACAATAAGAGACAGAGCAGGAACAATCACAAGACATTCTCAGATACACAGAAAATAAAGGTAAACACAGTAAAAAAGTGAAGAAGTAAAAAGGAGTGTGATAGAAAGCATTACATAGAAGCAAGTCAATAAAAGTGGGTTTTAAGAATTAATTTAAAAGAAGTTACTGACTCTGAGCGCCTTATCTCCTCGGGCAGCTTGTTCCAAAGTCGGGGCGCTCTGGTGGAGAAAGCCGGGTCACCTTTGGCTTTCAGCTTTGACTTTGGAATGGTCAGAAGGACCTGGGGATCTGAGGACGCGGGTCGGCTCGTATGGAGTCAATAATTCTCTTTGATAGCTAGGAGCCAGCCCTAAAAGAGCTTTAAAAGTGATCAGTAGAATCTTAAAATCAATCCTAAAACAAACAGGGAGCACAGAAGCTAAAATCGGGGTGATGTGATGCTGCATTGAGACCAGTCTTCCAATCTACCAACCTGAGAGACCTTTACAATATTGATATTACCCGTGTAGAGGAAATGAGCTGAGCTAATTGCTGTATTTGTGTGAAAAAGTGCAATATTAGTACATTCACGTCCGTGTTCCTGTGTTTCTGTGTAAAGCATCACAGAGGCCACTTCCCTCCCAGCAGCTATAACACTTTAGAGGCTGTTCTCGTGCTCGTTCAGTCGTCCGGGGGATACAAAGTGTTCTCATATTGCCTCCCATCTGAGATTTTCCTTGAAGGTCTTCTGAGCGGCAGAAAGCCGAGGTGATTCGTCCTGTGCTGTTTTCCCTCGTAATAACATTGTATTCCTCGATGGCTCCGTGTCTTGTTTGAAATGGCAAAACTGTTATCCTGGAAGGAGTCCTGGCTAACAGGCCCAAGTCTTTTTGTCAGATTTAATAATGCTGTTGCCGTCGAGGTCATCGGTCAGTCGAGAACGCCGCCGCTGCAGTTCACAGCTGGGGCGTTTCTTTAATGACTGAGCAATATTGTTTTTGAACCCAGTCCAGCAGACAAGACCCTGGGGAGGAGGAAGCTATGTGATCTTTCCTCATTTGAATATGGACATGGCTCAGTGCTCGGCTCTCCATCCAAGCCAGCTGAAACCTTCATATAAATTATGCTGTGTCAGAACAAAAAGGTTGATGTGCTTTACAAGCCGAGCAGGGCGTCACACTGTGCCTGGGCCCATTAGAGGGCCTTTCTGTCAGCCATCAGGACGCTCTCGGTTTAATCAAGAGGTTTTTGTTAAAGGCAGCCGACCTCACAACTGAACAGCTTTCTCTCCACCGATCAGAGAGCCCTGAGCTGGGCGAAGGCCACGTTTAAACTGCACACATTTGTAAGATCTCTTTGATTCTGGACTCGACAGGGAGAGAGCATCGAGCTGCAGAGGCTCATAAAAGTGAAGCACACTGCACTTCACTGGTCACACAGCCAGAATCTGACAAACGTTCACTGAAGCATTCCTTCACCTCCTCACTCTGTAGCTGTTAGTAGATATTCACATGCAGTCCATCCCTCAGATGTTCAGCAGGGTTTCCTGCGTGGGTGTGAGTGTGACTGAGACGTGGGAGGTGTGTTTTAAACACACTTTAGGTGAAACCACGCCCACCTCCGCCCATGAGCGAGTGCACCTCATCAGATCATCTTCAGAGCTGCTGTTTGTGATGAAGCAGAGATGGAGAGTTTTAGCTCAGCTCAGAGTTGAGGGTCACTGTACTGAGGGACACATGGTGCATCCACCTTGTTATGAGTTAAGCAGCTCGTTCCTTTGTTTACTTGATAGTATTTACCCTCTGAACCTAACTCTGTTTTCTTTAAGATCGACAAAGACCCACTATTTATCGTAGAAAGAAACTGTAGCATTATCACTGAAATTTGACCTTTCCAACTTATCTTTGAACGGATCATACATCACAAAAGTTTCTATGAGAAAAAGTGACCAAAATGAAGCTTAAAATGTTGATATTTCTGTCAGAATCTCTTTATTCTCCATGTGTCATTTAAAATTAACTGTTTGCACTAACCAGATCCTGTTAAAAACAAAATTCTGCTCCTCAGAGACACTGTGAAGACATGATTGATTCTGCTGAGACCACATGACAAATATTCACTGAAAATCTGTTTACACAAAGCAGAGAGGAGAGGACAGGAGAGGAGAGGCTGTTTACACAGAGCAGAGAGTACAGGACAGGAGAGGAGAGGCTGTTTACACAGAGCAGAGAGGACAGGACAGGAGAGGCTGGAAACATGACAATACTTCAATATGTACAATATGTTGAGAAAACTGTTTTTTGGTCATTTTACGCTGTTTTTTTTTTGTAATATTGTGACATCGTAGTCATTTTTCATCTTTTTTTATTTCATGTTTTTTACAGATTTTATTTATCTATAAATTCCATTTTATTCCAATTTTTTTTTAATTGAGTTTTTCTTTTTTTCTGATTTCTGTCATTCTAACTGTGTTATTCTGCACAAAGACATGTTTGAGTTGTTCTCACTTCTAGTCATGATTGTGCTGATTCCATAGAGCTGCAGGACTTAAAGATTTATATAGATTTTATATACTGCAGTGAAATACAAAGGACACAGAGAGGAAAATGTAAAAAAAAAAAAAAAAAAAAAGCCCTGAAGCTGCTCGTTGGGGTTCAGAGGATTAGGAGATGGGGCGGAAGTCTTGGCTTTGGGCTGTCATGTGAGTCAGAGTGAAACAAAAACACAAAGGTAAAACTGTAATTTACAGTCAGCAGAACTCCGCTGGAGACAGTTTCCATCTGTGAGCAGCGACTCGGTCAGAGACCTCAGCGTGGGGGAGAGAGGTCAGCCAGGATGGGAAGCAGCCATATGGTCCGCTCGCGGTGATTGGCATCAGACACACATATTAATGAGAATAAGCAAGAGAAACCAGTTTCTATAGAGCAAATGGTGTGAGCTACAAATTCCACAGTCGTAGTGTGTGTTGAGAAACAATGTGATCATGATTGTCCTGCAGGCTGTAATTTATTGGCTTGACCTTTGTGACGTTAATCTGAAAAACAGGCTCAGAGAACAAGGTGACACAAAGTGAGGCTCAGTTCAACAATGAAACAAGAAAATATGTTGTCAGCAGCCAAATTCTGCAGTTATTTTGATGACGTGAGTGCGGATAGAAAAGAAAGAGGCACTAGAGGAGAGGAGGAGGGTTCAGGGTTAGTATCTCCCTGATAAGCCAGGGAGTGAACTATGAGGCAAGGTCAGGAGACAAAGGGGAGGTTCAGGATGTAACAGAGTCACAGCAGCATGTCAGCCGGAGCTCAGAGCAGTGAGGGGATCCGGAGACTGGCATACATCATTTCAGGCTGTTTTCTCATTATGTTTATCCTTTTAGCAGCTTAGAGACTCAGAGCAGGGAACACAGTCGTGGCCAACGCAGACTTCATAATTCTGTTTGTGTGTTTTAACCGAGGACACGACCTGACGCCGTGTGGAGCCCAAACGCTCCCGTATCTCACTCAGACTTCCTGCAGGAGACAATGTTTACTGTTTTCAGGCTCTCAGGGATGAATGTGAATCTGTAGACTTTCTCTTTCACGTGAAGTTTCTCGGTGCATTAGTGGGATAATCTGTCAGGCACCACCACTGATTGTTATAGAAATTCTTTTAAAGTTAAGCTGCAGAGTTGCAGGTTGTGTGATAATGTGCAGACTCAGTGCGACGTTGAATTCTGTAAATGTATATAATCAGACATTATATTTTTTACAGTTTTATTCAATTACACTGAAATCTATGTTTAAAAAACATACATGTTAAGACTAAAATAATATAATGGGACATTATAGATTTTTTTACAGTATTATTTAATTGTTTAATGGTCTTGAATGTTAAATTACAGTGAAAAAAATGACACATTTTGCTGAATGTAAAATCAAAAAACTTTCTGTTTTCTTACAGTAAAACTTTAAATTTAATGTTAAAAAATTGTTGAAAAAAATAAACAAAATACGGTAAAGTCTGGCAGCAAAAGTTGCCTTACCGACTTACCGTCATATTAAAGTAAATTAAAACTAAACATTACAACTATATGTATTTTTGTATGTTATCTGTATTTTTAAAATAAATTATCTGTAAAATTACTCAGTTATTTTTTTGGCAACTTTTGCTGACAGACTTTTTAAAAAAAATTTAAATATAATGTACGTAAATTATTGTAATATCGATACAAGTATTTACTGTGTATTATCCATATTTTTAAGAAAATCATCTGTGAAATAACTTAACTGTTATTCAATGGTTATGTGTAGGGGTTTTTTTTTCTTTTCTTTTTGTTTTGTTTTTTTACCATATTTTCATGTTATTTTATGATCTCCACAGTTCAGTGGACTCAGTCCTTCCTGCTGGATGTGAACAGGGATCCTGTCATGCAGAGAGCAGCTGCCTGCTCTGACCTCTGACCCCCAGCGAGCCACTGGAGATGCCAGGACTGAAGTTCTTCTGTCTGCTGCAGCTCTCGGCTGCTCAGCAGGTCAGTGTGTGTTCAGCACGGGTAACTGGGATCCTGCTCCTGAATGCTCAAAGTCAGAAGGCAGGAAATCTCCTTTTTGCGGCTGATCGATAGATCTGAATCAGTCATAAGGTTTCCAGTGCTGTTGTTATAGATTTCTCATTAGGATGGGGCTGGCCTCCGGGCTCACAGAGGAGGTCTTTGAAGTCTGAGGCGCATGAATATATTTAGAATGACCTGAATATCTATTTGTAGTTCCGTTTCTCGGAGGTGTTTTTGAAATAAAAGAAGTGTATGTGTGCTGGCAGGATTCCTGCTGTGTGCTGCCACTGTTTACTCATTCCTTTGTCACTTTAGGGATTGCATTCATGTTTTATCTGTGTTATTTGCGTGTCAGCTGTGAAGTTCACTGCCTTACCTCTTATCAAAACAATGGGCAGCAGAGCAAGGTCCATTAACATGTGAAAGGGCGTGGGAGAAAAGGCGTGCGCGGCATATTACAGAAACATGAGAGCAGAGATCACCTTTGCGCTACCTGGGACGGTCCCGCAGCAGCCTGCACCGCCACAGCTCTCTGTTCCTGCGTGAAAGGAGCGAGGCACAGCACCAGATGGACTCGGGAGTGAAACCAAGGTGATCTATTTCACAGAAACAAAGACAACACGTCTGAATGGAAGAGAAAAGGCGAGGAAAGCATGCAGCTGTATTCGGCATTATTGCTCCTGCTGACGGCGCGGTGGAGGAGGAGCTGAGTCTGTGCGCGCTCTCATCCAGAAGCTTCTTATTTGCCTTGTTAAAACCTGCATTGTTGAAGCATTGAAATAAATAAAATAAAAAGCGTGCAGTGATGAAGATGAAGCGCCCTCTTGGATGAGTGTGAGCGCATGGGAAGGATGGAGCAGGAGCAGGTGGATTCAGCCAAGTGGAGGCGCAGCACGCAGAGCAGGAGCGACGCACAGCAGCCACCGGACCACAACACCTGCTCCACGACCGCTCGCCTTTAGCTGCTGCAACATAACTGGATTTCTCTTCTTTATTTTTTATTTTTTTTCTTGCAACTTCTATGTAACCAGGAGGAGAAAGTGATGGACGCGCAGCTCATTTGGAGAATGCAGTAGTGGGGGGAAACCAAACCAAGGACTGCTCTGTTTGACTCTCAAATCAATCTTATCAAGGACAGAATCATCTGCAGGGATGCCCGGAGCACTCCTCTCAGCGCAGTCGCTCTACATCGGGATGGAGGTGGTGATCGCCGTGGCGTCGGTGCTCGGGAACGTTATGGTGGTTTGGGCGGTGAAGATTAATAAGTCTCTGCGAGACACCACGTTTTGCTTCATCGTGTCCCTGGCTCTGGCGGATATTGCGGTGGGAGCCCTCGTCATCCCTCTGGCCATCACCATCAGCATCGGACTCCAAACTCACTTCTACAGCTGCCTGCTCGTGGCGTGCACGGTGCTGGTGCTGACGCAAAGTTCAATCCTGGCGCTGCTGGCAATCGCGATTGACCGCTACCTCAGGGTCAAGATCCCGACCAGGTAACCAGGTGTACACAACATGAGAATGAGGAGAAGCTCAGAGTATTCTCATGACAGTGTGATGGCACTGCTTTAACCCTCTGAACCCCAACGAGCAGCTTCAGGGCGTTTTTTGCTCTTTTGACATTTTACTCAGTGTCCTTGTATTTCACTGCAATGTATACAATCTATATAAATCTATAAGTCCTGCAGCTCTGTGGAATCAGCACAATCATGACTAGAAGTGGAAACAACTCAAACATGTCTTCGTGTAGAATTACAGCTAAAATGACATAAATAAAAAATAAAAATAAAAAAGTTGAATTTCTCTGATAAATTATTTTAAATAATTTATAAATTGGAAGAAAATTGGATTTTTATATAAACACTTTTCCAAGTGCCCACAAGTGTCAGGTAGATTGGTAAAAAATAATATTGTACATATTGAAGTATTGTCATGTTTCCAGCCTCTCCTGTCCTCTCCTCTCTGCTCTGTGTAAACAGCCTCTCCTGTCCTCTCCTCTCTGCTCTGTGTAAACAGATTTTCAGTGAATATTTGTCACATGACCGTTGGTCTCAGTAGAATCAATCATGTCTTCAGTGTCTCTGAGGAGCAGAATTTAATGTTTTTAACAGGATCTGGTTTGTGCAATCGCTTTATTCTAAATAACACATGTAGAATAAAGAGATTCTGATACAAATATAAACATTTTAAAGCTTTGTTTTGGTCACTTTTTGTAACAGAGCCATGTTTTTAACAGGATCTAGTTAGTGCAAACTCTTTATTTTTTGGCATGTTGTAGAATAAAGTGATTTTGACAGAAATACCTCAAGTTTAAGCTTCGATTTGGTTACTTTTTCATAACCTGTGATCAGTTCAAGGACTGTCAGAAAGTTCAAATTCCAACGATAATACCAGTCTCTACAGCTCCGGTGCTGACTGAATTCCCTCCGTGCTGTTGGTCCCTATAACCACAGACAGATCTGACTCACCAGTCCTGACATGACAGCTAACCAGCTGATCAACCTGCAGCCTTAATTAGTACCTCTGTCCTCCTGACAGTCGCACAGTGACAGAATTAGCACATTTAGGGGCGGGGCTGTGTACAGGAGACATATGTTTTCTGCATTTCTATAGAGGGCAGGACAGAGGTCAGGTCTGCTGTCAACAGTTCAATGTCCTGCTTTGTGTTCGGTACCACCAGCGGTTTATCACGCCGGGCCGGAACAAAAGAGGATCGTGGTGCTGAAGGGCTGAGGAGATAAGCTTCATAGAAGAGGGGAATTTATTGTCGGAGAATATTGTCTGAGAGAGCCTTGAACTTTAATCTCCTGTCTAAGACTCCACTAACTCTTCCAGGGTTGTGATAGCAGTTTATCAGTGAGTCTTTCTGCTACTAAATCAGAAATGTTCTCACCAGGGAGTCACTGCAGCCACTCCCTTCCCAGAACTTCTATTTGTTCTCAAGAGGGAGGATTTTCTCTCCTTTTTTCACCCACACTCCCCGCTGTTAGATTATTATCTGGTCTGTGCTGAGCAGACCGGCTCCCAGTCTCTGTGTGTGAATAATGATCTTCAGACACAGAACCAACTCAACACATACATCCCGAATCGATACTAATCCAAGACGCGGCACAAGACTGGCTTTTGTTTTGCTTCAGGCTCCACTTCAGCAAAGGTCGGCTGCTCGTAATGCTAATATTTGCCTCGCAATTACTACTACAGACATTGTAAATATCAACCATTAGGACCCTGAAATGAAATTGCTCCCCACACTCTCCCTCATGAGCCAGGTCAGATAACTGTCTCCCTGCCTCTGGGCCAGTCTCTGTGTGTCATTTCTTGGTCATAGTGATAAGATTTTATAGTCTCTGCACCTTTTACCTTCTTCTGCCTGCTGCCTTATCCTTTAACTCTATAAACAAACCTTTAAAGCCTGCTGTGTGCCCGGTCCTGCAGCTTGTATCCACAGTTAGTAGTGCTAGATAAGTACTAGATAATATTGAGCCAATTCTAAGAGGTATAATCAGTTTAGCCAAGAACAAAAGAGGTGTGAAAAGCAAAAGGGCAAAGTTTGCTGATACGATTGTTCATGTGTTGCAAGGAAATGTGTGCAACATGTCCAGGGAGCAGGAACTCTTTCTTGAATCACACCTTTTGTCAGTTTGCGTGTTCAGGGAGCTGTAAGACAAAGTGCTGACATGACAATGTGCTGTTTGCAGGTACAAGCGGGTGGTGACAACTCGGCGAGCAGCGCTGGCGGTGCTGATCTGCTGGACGGTGGCCTTCATCGTGGGCCTCACGCCAATGTTGGGCTGGAACAACCTTAATCGTCTGCAGCAGAACGGCTCCATTAGCTCCGACCTGGTCATCACCTGCCAGTTCGAAAACGTCATCAGCATGGACTACATGGTCTACTTCAACTTCTTCGGCTGGGTGCTGCCGCCGCTGCTCTTCATGCTCGTCATCTACGCCGAGATCTTCTACGTGATCCACAAGCAGCTCAACAACAAGAAGTTCACCACCAGCCACTCTGACCCCAACAAGTACTACGACAAGGAACTGAATCTGGCCAAGTCCCTGGCTCTGGTTCTGTTCCTGTTCGCCGTCAGCTGGTTGCCGCTGCACATCATCAACTGCATCACGCTCTTCTGCCCCGAGTGCGAGAAGCCGATCGTGCTGCTCTACATCGCCATCTTGCTCACGCACGGCAACTCCGCCGTCAACCCCATCATCTACGCTTTCCGCATCAAGAAGTTCCGTTCAGCCTTCAGGAAGATCTGGCAGCAATACTTCTGCTGCAAGGACACCCCGGCCCTGGAGATCCAGCCCAGCGACCGGAAAGAGATGCCGGAGCCACAGCAGGCGACACCACCACCGATACAGCCACCGCAGCCTAATCAGAAGGAAGTCTCCAAATCTGAAACCCCACCACAACAACAAGAGCCTCCACCGGAGCAGCAACAGGACCAGAGCCAACCACCACAGCAACCTAAAGAACACCCGCCCTTACTGGAGCAGAACGACGTCTAAACTGGAGCCGATCGGCTGGCTGGGAAAGTAACAACCGGTGCACGAGCTTCGGTTCTCTCCTCGTCTGAATGTAGTCTGACGGGGAGCAGGAGGTGCTGCAGCGCTGCAGCCGACTGGGATCATTCATCCAAAATACTGGAAAATACTGGATTTGTCCGTACTCGGGAGGCGTGGATTTACTGACGTTATGGTCAAAGCAACAACAACAACAAAGAAAAAGCAAAAAAAAAGAAGGGTTATCTATTAATCTATTAAGTTGCAATAATAGAAATCTTTTTATCTTAGTAACAAACTGAAGACTTTAAGCTTTAACTGTTCATTATGGTCAAACATTACAACGTGTGCAATATAATTTATTGTGGTTTATCTACCTGCTATAGAAGGACAGTTTATAGAGCAGGTTCATCTTACTACTGTAGTACTGTGTGTGTGTGTGTGTGTGTGTGTGTGTGTGTGTGTGTGTAACTGGTTGAAGAATACGAATGTAATCATGTAAATAAGAGACGGCAGCAGCAGCAGCACAGCTTCTTCTTCAGGGTCTTAATCGCACAACAGTGGTGGAGCAAGTGGCACTCTGAGAGAGATTTCTGCAGCTGTGTGTGTGTCTGTGTGTGTGTGTCTGTGTGTGCGCTGATAGAAGGGGTTTTTGTAATCCCTAAACTCTTCTCCGCTGGAGCCCTGAGTCCCTCAGTGGATGGAGTAGCACTGATCCATTACTGAGGAGATGGACGGGGATAAGAAACAAGCAGCTGGAGGGAAACGGGAGGTTTTAACCTTTGAGAAGCAGTGACCAGGAGCCTCTGCAGGACAACAGCTCCTCATGGGGCAGAGAGACAACATGCACTGAAAGCTCGTGTTTATCCAGCCTCCGTAACAGCTGCTGGTGGGAGTTTTCCTTTTTTTTCCTCTGATGATAACATGATCACAGCGTACCACTCGGGACAGTGGCTTCCACGGCCTTACTCTGTGCTGTAACGAGACTGGCAATGAAGATTGTGAGTATCTGAGCTCAAACATTTTTGCATAAAGCCAAACTGAGGCGTCCGTCAGTTAGTAACCAAACGTTTAAAATAAAAACACTGTCTGTGAATGTAATGTAGTTCTGTTATGTCTCTTGTAAAGACTCACTGCAGCTCTCCTGAGTGGGCGACAATCTGAACTCTCTGGTGCTCGGACGGTTCAATGCCATCCACACCAACTGGACTGTACAGAAATAGGATAAATAAATGTATAATATCATGTCCTTCCTACAGGTTACGCTATTTACAGCCTCAGTTTACAGTTTGGACTCCAGTAGAATAGTGAAATATACATATTTGTGATATTATTATGTTATTTTGTAGCTTGATGAATGAATGAATGAATGTGACTACTGAGCACACAGTCCGATCATGTCTCCAAGAAACGTTTGTATGCAACTAATTTAACAGTAAACGCTGTTTGAAGGAAACAAAATAACACCGGGTTACATTCTCTGTCAAAGGTTCAGGTTGTGTTGAAGTGTGGGTGTATGAGGTATCTGGGTTCTAGGGAAGAACCAGCATGTTCTGGGTCTTCAGCAGGGCCTCAATGAACCTGTAACGGCTCTAACAGGAGGCCTGAACCACCTCAGCCAACTCCTTTTAACTCTCCTCGGGATGTCTGAGCTCCTCCCCCTGTCTCTCTCTGAGCCCAGACTCGCTACAGAGGAAACTTATTTCAGCAGCCTGTATCTGCGATCTTATTCCATTAGTCACTACCAGAGTAAATATTGGACTAATATTCGTAAACAGGACTCCAAATGATTGATAATGTTGCTCTGTCTCTGCTGGAACTGAATATAAGCAGCTGCTTGATAACAATTTTGCCATATTAACTGAAGTTAAGTGGACTCAACTCTTCACTGTAAGAAATATTTGTAGAAATTACAGTAAAACTGTCAAATTCTATC
Organism: Centropristis striata; assembly: GCF_030273125.1. Taxonomy (NCBI): domain Eukaryota; kingdom Metazoa; phylum Chordata; class Actinopteri; order Perciformes; family Serranidae; genus Centropristis; species Centropristis striata. Next base: position 18,461,740 of record NC_081521.1, read on the forward strand.
AAAAATAGGGCGTAAAATTTTAATTAATGCAATTACTATAATAATACTAATAATTTACTGTCATATACTGTAGAAAATACACAGTTTTCTAAGTATGAAATTTGCATGTCAAATTAATGGAGAAATATAATGTTACAAGGACACAATTACCCTAAACATAACAGGATTATTCAGTCTAAATTACAGTTTTTGCTGATATTTACTTCTAAATTTACAGTTGTTGTTTTTTTACGGTGATGTTCCGGCAACCACAGCTGCTGGTTTATGGGTTTGGGTTTTTTGTTTTTTTGTTGTTTTTTTTTACAGTTTTTACGTCTTTTTGTGGGTTTTTTTTTTTATTTTGTGGGGGGGTTTGGTAATTTTATGTCTTTTTGGTAATTTTGTGACTTTTTTTGGTATTTTTATGTCTTTTTTTGTGGTTATTTTATAATAGAGAAACAAAATTACATATTTTTGTAGGTTAACCCTGAAGTAGCATCTCCATTCTCCTGTTGAGAATTCTCCTCTGGGATTTTGGATCATGGCAGAAAATAATCTCTGTGGCAAACACACGTTTCTGATGCTGACGCTTTTTGTTCAGCAGGATAATTTTCACACATGAACACCACTTTTATGTAGTTTGAAGCGTGAAACGTCACTTCCGGCTAGCCTAACAAATTCGTAGCCTAACAAATTGTTAATTGACCTAATGTACAATCTACAAGACTTTACAGATCTCTGAGAAACACGACTACAGGTGAGACTAGTGAGAGAGTTCCCATCTGTAGTCTCATTTAGCCACATGTTCGCAACCACTATTTGAGGAGACGTTAACATATTATTCCCAAGTGGGGGTATTTACTAATGTATTTTATGTTGTAGAACAAAACGTGAACATCTCTTCAGCTTGTGTTAACCACAGACCTTATTTCAGCTTCTAACCACCAACACATTCAAAATCCTCACTGAGTTTGTGGTAAGACCCCAGGGAGCTAACATGCTAACTTACTTCCAGGTTAAAGAACGCATTCCTGTGGCACCCTGTATCTCAGCTTGTCTCTGCTCCCTCAAAGTGGTCCAAAAACGACAAAAAATCAGTTAATGCAGGTAAATGGAAGACGCTAATCCGGGGCCGGGTCGTGGGGGCAGCAGACTCGCAGCATTCGAGACGGCCCCCTTTCCCCTGCAACATTTTCCAGCTCTACCCAAGGTATTCCCAGGCCAGGCAAAATAAATAATCTCTCCAGCGTGTTCTGGGTTGAACCTGTGGACCCTCACCAGTTGGACGTTCCTGGAACACCTCTAACAGGAAGCGCCCAAACCACCTCAACTGGCTCCTTTTTCAACGTGAAGGCGGCTCTACTCTGAGCTCCCTCCGGAAACTCGGAAACTCATCTCAGCCGCTTGTATCTGTGATCTCATTCTCTCAGTCACTACCCAAAGCTCAGGACCAGAGGTGAGGGCTGGAGCAAAGACGGACTGCTGAATCAACAGCTTCACCTTGTGGCTCAGCTCCTTTTACATTACATTAAATTACATGTCATTTAGCAGACGCTTTTGTCCAAAGCGACTTACTATAAGTGCATTCAACCTGATGGTACTAGACATAGACCACAGGAATCAAGTAAGTACATAACTTTAAGAGCTAACTGTCATCGCTAAAGGAGTGCTATATGTTAAAGAAGAGAAAAGAATAAGCTTTTTTTTTTTTTTTTTAATATATCTGTTAGGTGACCATGACTTAACCGAGGTATAGTTGGAAGAGATAGGTCTTCAGCCTGCGGTGGAAGATGTACAGGCTGTCTGAGGTCCTGATGTCGGTGGGGAGCTCGTTCCACCATTTGGGAGCCAAGACAGAGAAAAGTCTGGAAGTGGTTTTGAGAGAAGTTGACCCACGCAGGGTGGGAGTCGCCAGCTGTTTGGCTGATGCAGAGCGTAGAGGACGGGCAGGGGTGTAGAGTTTGACAAGGTCCTGGATGTAAGTAGGACCTGAACCGTTAGCAGCAGAGTACGCCAGAGCTAGAGTCTTGAAGCGTATCCGTGCAGCCACCGGTAGCCAGTGGAGGGAGCGGAGGAGGGGTGTTGTGTGTGAAAATTTGGGAAGATTGAAGACCAATCGAGCAGCTGCATTCTGGATGAGTTGTAGAGGTCGGATGGCTTTGGCAGGCAGACCTGCCATGAGGGAGTTGCAGTAGTCCAGGCGTGAGATGACCAGCGCCTGGACCAGGACCTGAGCTGCCTTCTGGGTGAGAAACGGGCGGATTCTCCTGATGTTATGCAGCAAGAATCTGCAAGATCTGGTAGTGGCGGTGATGTTTGTGGAGAGGGACAGCTCCTTCTTCACCACAGCGGTCCGGTGCAACTCCTGCATCTCTGCTGACACCACCACCACCATCATCTCACCGCCACCGCCACCACCACCACCTCGCTCCATTCAACCCAAGACCCCGAGAGGCTTGAACTCTTTCCCATATCAGCATATCCATAGGGCGCATTTTATCTTTATTTTTTATCAAGATTCTGGTTGACACGCCCCCAGATTAGAGAAGCAGGCAGGAAAAAAACGCAGTACTTCTATGGAGGAGGGGAGAAGCACCTAAAAAGAATCTATATCAGTTTAAACGTACACTATGTTTGGAATATTTCCACCTCTTTACCTCGCTGTTGGACAGCCCTGTTTAGGTTTATGCAGCGGGGACTGAACTCTCTCTTCAAAGTCACCAGACTCCATTGACAAAAAGGGTCATTTTTCCCTGCAGAACACAGAAATCGCTGACTCGATGAGTTGCTGTGACATTGTGTGACTTTGGTGAATCCAAACTCACATTTAATTCACAATCATCAAACATCACAATTTCACTGACAGAAGTTACTATAATTCTGTTTAGGCAACATTTTGGTTAAGTTTAGAGAAAGATCCTTGATTAATACAGAACACCTGCAGTGACTTTAAAGGGACAGCTCGCTCAAAAAATCCACATTTTTCCTCTCATCTGTAGCGGTTTATTAAAGTAGATTATTTTGGCATTTAAAGAAGAGAAATCATGATCAATCTTGTTTTGAGCTGTTTCATGTCAAGTTTTTTTTTCTACCCAACTAGACCTGCAGCTGTTTGACCGGCAGAAGGTTTGTGTTGAACTGTCCCTTTAAGCAAAGTGCTCATCAATATTTAAACCAATCCTCGACCTTCTCTGAACCTTTACACAAAGTGCTTTTATTGACAAATACACTGGGGGGGAAAAAAAAAAAATATATATATATATATATATATATACATATATATATATATATATATATATATATATATATATATATATATATATATATACATTTTTTATTCAGATTTTACTGTATATTATCCATAATTTTATAGAAATTATCTGTAAATTAACATACTGTTTACTAATATTTAGCGGTAAGTGTGGGTACATAAAGGAAACTTTTGCTGCCAGACATTTTACATTTTTTTAAATAAAATAAAAAAATGTTTACAGTGTAGACATGAACAATTAGATTTTTTTTCCAGAATTTTGTATCAAAATCGTTTTTTAAAAATGGTTAAAAAAAAAATTTAAAAAAAATTTTAAAAATCTGGCAGCCAAATATATATATAAACACATATTTTTTAAATTTAAATTCAGATATTTATGTAGTTTTTAAAAATCAAATCCTTAAAAAATGGTTAAAAGCCTGCAACACTTAAAGTACTTTTTAATGGAGATATTTACTGTATATTACCCATATTTTAAATAAATTATCTGTACAATAACTTACTTTTCCTGGGTAACTTACTTTTTACTGATTTTTAGTTTTTTACAGTGTAACAGGGCCAGATATTTCTCTGCAGAGTTATAATTGAATTAATAATAATTAATCAATTGAATTAATCATCATCATGTGGCTGTAAACACGACTCCACATGAATGATAATGTTTCTCTCTCTCTGCTGCTTATTAATATTAACTAAAGTAGATCATATCTCAGCTTGTTCCTGCTGCCTCAAAGTGACCCAAAAACAAACAAAATGCAGCTTTATCAATGTCCTCCTTCCACTTCCTGTGTGTTTACTGATTACACACCCAGTGAATGTGTTACTCTCAGTATTCCTGCCCAGTCACCACTTCCTCAGCTGTAATTATTCCCCAACACTCCACACTCCCAGCTCCAGATATCTAAACCTGCTGCAGCCTGGCAGCTTTGTCACAATTCTCATTACTGCTGCAATAATGCAGCGAGCGGCTCTTAGATAACATTCGAGAGTTGTCGCAGCACTGACAACCCGTTTCTCCTCTCGCTGTACCAGTTCCTTTGATATTTGGTGACGTGTGAAGTTCCTGTAAAGAGCGAGTAATCCTGGAGAGGGCTGCTCTGCCAGGTCTCCTCTTTCAGATCCAGCAGCAGAAAACACAGCATGCTTCCACGTCTTATAGAAAGCTTCTATAAATCAATAGTCTGGTTCAATATTAGGAATGTTTTACATACAACACAGTCTATTCTTATCACTCGGCTTCCTGGGCCGAGTTGCAGAGTTTCAGGGAAGGATCAGATATCACATGCTTCAGATAAGAAGAGCAAATCGGAGGAGAAGGAACCCTGAGAGGAGCCGGGCAGAGGTGACCTTTCCCTGCAGCGACCTGATGTCCTTGGGGCTAACGTGGGTGCTAACCACAGGTCCCTAGGGAGGGAGGGAGCGCGGCCTCTCTGTTTCCACCTCTTTAAATTCACATTCTGCAGTAAAAACAGCTTCAGGGTGTTGCAGCCTTGTGTTATAAGTTGTAGCACGTTCACTGTTATATTTGCATCAGATTCAGAAAGTCATTGGTTCACATTTGCAAGTGAAATTCTCACGAAATGTGAATTGCGGCAACAATGTTTAATGTTTGTTTAGTGCAAACTAATAGCAGAGTTTAGTTAAACAGAGAGCTATGTCCACACTGGTTTAATGCACCTGTTTGGTTCAATATTATTTATATAAATATTATATACAGAATGGTTTGGTTCAGGTCAGTGTTTTAGCTCTGCTGGAGTTCAGACTGACACTGACTTTAGTGTAAAAATACTCTATACTAAAAACGCTGCAAATAAAATTCCCGTAGGCAAAATCTTACTTGAGTAAAAGACTTAAAGTATACTGTAAAAACAGTTATTTTAAATAGTTATTTAACAGATGCATTCTTTCAAAAATCTGATAATATACAGTAAACATCTGAATTAAAAAATATATATTTGTAAAATAACTTTTTTTTACTTTGTTATGATGCTAAGTTTTTTTTACTGTTTTTTTTAAATAATTTATTTTCACATTTTATTTCAAATTTAAAGTTTTGTTGTAAGAAAACAGATAGTTGCCTTAAATTCACATTCAGCAATATGATGTGTATTTTTGTGTTTTTACATAGATTTCACTGTAATTCAACATTCAAGACTGTTAAGCAATGTAATAATACTGTAAAAATCTATAATATCCCATTATATTAATTTACAGTTTCAAATGCCGTTTTTTTTAAAACAAGAAAAATAATACAGTGCATTTCTGAAAAATAACCTTTTTCCAGTGTAGGTTTGTAAAAATATATATATATATATATATATATATATATATATATATATATATATATATATATATATATATAAATAATGTCCCATTATAAATAAAATAAATTTACAGATTTCAACTTTTATTTTATGGTTAATATTTGTAAAATAAATATATATATTTATCTTTTTATAGCACTCAATGTAGAAAAAAACAAGAAAAACTTGTTCTGTTAAAAGAAAAAAAATCCATTATATTAATTTACAGATTTCAACTTTTATTTTTTGGTTAATATTTGTAAAAAAATAAATAGATAAATTAAAATATATATATATATATATATATATATATATATATATATATATATATATATTAGTTTTATGGGATTTGCACTTAATGTAGAAAAGACAAGAAACCCTGTAAAATAATTCAGTGAACTTCTGAAAATAATCTAATTTTATAGTGTTTTGTACCAGCAGGAGAGCCAGCTGCTCTGGTGCCTCTGCTGCTCCTTCATGTGTCCACACTGGGTAAATGCACCTGTTAGGATCAATATTTCTTCTTGTTTCAAACATTTTTCAGGTCAATATTTTGCTCTGCTGAGGATCACTGACACTGACCTTCCAATCCCCCGCAGACCCGCTCGCTGCCCTTCCTGCAGGAAGGGCTGAGCGGAGGAATGCATTGCATGATATTTATGTCCCAGTAAAGAGCTTTTTTCATTAAAAATGGAGGAGCAGTTTGATCCACCTGGGCTCTGATCAGGCGTCATGAATAAGCAAGCGCCTTGTGCCCCCGGTGCTGCAGCACTACAGGAAACAAGGCTCCTTGTCAGGACACTTTATATATACAGTCACAACATCTGTCTCAGGGAACAGCTGTAACACAGACAGAAAGAACACAGTATGATGGTGTTAAGAACAATATCCACCATCACGTACGGCCAATCTGATTTCACAGGGAAGCAATCAGTCATAAAAACAAGCTGCTGGAAGAGCATCTGTGTCATCTGAGCAGCGTGGGAACATCTAATGAGAGACTGCATCCAAACTGATGTGCATAAAAATGAGAAGATGCAAAAAAAAAAAAAGAGGATGCAAATTTGCAGCAGATGGAAAATTTTGCATGCAGCAGCACCAGAACACAGCCTATTAAAGATGTAATGATAGTGCACACGTTTTCAGATTGACACTTGCGATAGAGCAAAGCAATTACACAGAGCGGATTAACTGTCATCATTTAACCTGAAGGTGCTGCAGCTCTCAGCAGCCATCAGGCCTTCAAGCATTAAAGCTTCTGCAAATAAAACAAACTCCTCTCCCCTGACAATCAATTATTCACCAAACAGGCTTACAAAATTAGAACAACATCAATATTTTATCTCTTTTTTTTTCTCTCCTCCTGTTTTGATCAAATCTCTGCCTCAGGAGGTATTTTGAGAAGCAGCCCTGCGGCGCGATTGTTAGATGTACAAGGGGAGATTGAAGACTGAAAAAGAGACGAAGACTCACAGGATTTAATTTAGAATACATGTTTTTATGGAGCACATCGAGCAGAGGTTTTATGATTTGTTTATTAGTGGTATGATTCACTTCCCTTGCTAAAAGAGAGGTTAAAGCTTGATGTTGCAGAGCTCATATCTTGTTCTGTTTTGACGTCACTGGTGGCAGACTGCCCCCTGCTGGAGCTGAGTGATTAAAGACTGATCAGTGTTGCAGGGCACCAAGGTCACATCTGGCTGCTTCATTCAGTCTCTCCTACTAAAGTCTTCTGATGGCAGCTCTCAACACCTGCTTGGCTCATTAAAATCCTCAAGACACCAGAATCAGTGTGAAAGAGCCAAAGCAAATGTGTGCTCTGGCACATCGGATTGAACACATAATTCAGCCACATGGTGCTCAGAAAAAGTGATAAATTTAGTTCATTTTCCTCAATAATCCAGTGCTGAGCAGATTTAAGCACCATGTTTTATAATCATTGTCTGTTTAATAAAATTCTGCAGAACTTCAAAAGCTCAGAAGCTCAGATGCACTGTAGATAGTAGAAGAATGCACTGTAGATATCTCACAAAGATCCTGAAGGTTTGATGCAGTAAATGTTCCCTCATCTACAGCAGATCACACACACACACACACACACACACACACACTGTCATCGAGACAAACATGATGTTTTCCTGATGAAGGCAGCAGGTAATTACACGTTCATACAGCGTAAAAATACTCTGGACTAAAAATACTGCTGATAAAATGTTGCTGAAGTAAAAGTTTAAGTTCTGCAGAATCATACATAATATCATTATTTATTAGTAATTATTGTTGTTTTCATAACTTTAACCTTCTGGACCCCAACGAGCTGTTTCAGGGCATATTTTGCTCTTTTTACATTTTCCTCCCTGTGTCCTTGTATTTCTCTGCAATATATAAACTCTATATAAATCTATAAGTCCTGCAGCTCTATGGAATCAGTACAATCGTGACTAGAAGTGGGAACAACTCAAACATGTCTTTGTGCAGAATAACACAGTTAGAATGGCATAAATCGGGGGGGGGGGGGGGGGGGGGGGGGACATTCCTCTGATGAATATTTTTAATATGTGAATAATATGAAACTTGTATATAAAGACGTTTCCAAGTGCCCACAAGTGTCACGAATGTTGTAAAAAAAAAATCAATTTGAAAAAAAATACCCACGCAATCACCAAAAAAAACACAAAATTACAAAAAACAGTTTTCTCCACATAAGTAAGTTGCATGTTTCCAGCCTCTCCTGTCCTCTCCTCTCTGCTCTGTGTAAACAGCCTCTCCTGTCCTCTCCTCTCCTCTCTGCTCTGTGTAAACAGCCTCTCCTGTCCTCTCCTCTCTGCTCTGCGTAAACAGATTTTCAGTTAATATTTGTCACGTGACCGTTGGTCTCAGCAGAATCAATCATGTCTTCACAGTGTCTCTGAGGAGCAGAATTTAATGTTTTTAACAGGATCTGGTTAGTGCAAACACTTTATTTTAAATGACACATGTAGAATAAAGAGATTCTGACACAAATATCAACATTTGATACAAGTTTTGGTCACTTTTTCTAAAAGAAACTTATGTAACCTATGATCCTTTCAAGGACTGTCAGAAAGTTTAAATTCTGACGATAATGCCTGTTTTTACAGTTTCTTCCTATGATAAACTTTGTATTTTTGGCGATCGTTTAAATAAAACATACAGTTCAGAGGGTTAAACAGGTTACTTAAAGTAAAAACAGGCTTGTGATAATGTTTGATGAGTTTCTGTCCACTGTTGTGACACACAAAGACACAACAGTGAGCGAGCAGTAATGCCAGGGTTCAACTTGTTTTGCTGCATTACGGGAAAATGACATGACGTACTCTGGGTTTGTGTCCTGGAGGGAGATGTTGCATTTATCCTCAGCCACGCGAGGTCAAACTCCGGCAACCCCACATACCGACTCAGAGCTCAAACCCCAACAAACACACATGAAAAGAGGAATAACTGCCTGCCTCGACAAGTCTCAGCCAGAGTGTGCAGAGGCAGCTCAAGTGCTGAGCCTGACTCACTTCCCGCCGCTATCAGCTGCTGTCCTGCATCAGGAGGGGAAATTCCCGTCCATTTTCTGTGAAATTAACATCATAGTCTTTCACAGGAGGCCTGTCTCAGAGTTTGGTTTGGATCCCAGGCCCTGAGCTGGTTGTGGCACATTTTGAAAACAACTCTTTAAAACGTTACGGAGGCGTCGCTCCACACGCACTTAAACAGCAATAATAATATTTGGTGCAATCAGCGCTCCGCCGCGGCCCAGGCTGTCCCTCCCTGCGGCTGTGCTCTGCGTGGCGGCGGATGGAACGCCCATAAAGGCCTCTGCTTATGACTGGCAGTAATTAGCTTTTAACGGTGGTGGTGAAAGATGGCCGTCCATAAAGTCAACACAGCTCCGCCTGCCTGGACTCGCCCAGCCCACGCCTCAGCGGGCGCAGTCCCTCTCCCCTCAGGTGGCGCTCAGCCAAACCCGCCTGCTGCTTTTCACTGATATTATATAACTACAAATTGTCTGCAGTATCACTGAAATTATCCCTCCCTGGGGCGGCCCGGCGGCCTGTAGGGGATGAAGGCGCCGAACAGGAACCACACTGTCGTTCCCCGCTCACAATCTGCTCGCTTCCTGTCATCTACACTGTAAAATGTGTCAGACATTATCTGCATGTTGGCATCAAGTAGGCCTAAAAGCTTGAAGTAAAAACTGTTATGTGCAGAACTTCACATATGTGTTCTCACCAAATCTCACCATGTTTTATGCCCAATTTTTCTTGAGCTGGTCAAGTCAAGTCAATTTTATTTATACAGCCCAAAATCACAAATCACAGATTTGCCTCAAAGGGCTTTACAGACTGTACATGGTACGACACCCTCTGTCCTTAGACCCTCACATCGGCCAGGGAAAAACTCCTCAAAAAACACTTTTAACAGGGAAAAAGAAGAAGAAAACTCAGGGAGGGACAGAGGAGGGATCCATCTCCCAGGACGGACAGACATGCAATATCGATCGAGAATCTGTTCAACGCCAATTGCACTTCTACGGGGGGCCAGTACCCCTCTAATAGTCTGCCTGGACCTGGACCAGCCTCTGGCCCCCTAGACTAGATCTCAGCCAGCTGAGTCTGCACGGGGATGTGTTTTAGAATGATTGGTATCATAAACTAGACCACTTAAGGAACCCATTGGTGCAAACCCTGCTGTAATATGTTGTCCAGAAGCGGGTTAAATATTCTCTGAGTCTCCCGTCTACAGGCTGTTGATAACATGCAGTTTGGGTTAAAAAATCATGCAGTTTTTATGCATTATAAATGTGTTGCATTATAAATATGAATATTTCTACACACTGGGGTCCCTAAACAGTCTGTGAGTTGCATAAATCGGGTCTGATTGGAAAGCTGAGACTCTTGAGGCCAATTTTATTCATGTATGATGTTCGTCCCCAAAGTAGCATCTCATTGCAGTGAGAGGATTATATGTAATATATCTTGGCAGGAAGGGGTTAAAAACACTGACATGGCAGATTGGTCTCCCCTCAGAAACGTCTGTATAGGGTGTCTGTACAGGCAGCAAAATATGAATAACATTTACTTTTTAGACTGTCCTCCGCTGCCGTCCTGCTGATGTAGCAGTAGTGAATGACATCGGGGTTTGTGTCCCATGTGAAAACACAAGTAAATTACTTTTTACTTAAGTTATGTAACTTCTGTGGCTCAAATCACCTTCGTAACTACTTCACTTGCAGCATTTATGTACTTTTATTTATTCCCTGTTTAAACTGTCTTTTATAACGTCTAACCAGGATGTCTCTTGCCCTAACTCTCGGTCAGTGGTTTTGTAGCCGAAATTCACAGAAACTGCAGCACACATGTAGTATGTATAACGATGTGTGTGCAATTTTTAGAACGCTCTGTACCGTGAGCCACCAAACGCTCATGTGTGTCGTTATGGCTACTGACATTGTTTAGATTGAACATGGCCATTTTCAAAGCAGTCCCTTGACCTCTGACCTCCAGATATCTGAATGAAAACAGGCTCTATGGGAGTCCATGAGTCTCATGTGAATCACATTTTTGAACGTCACTTGTGTTTTTTATATAACTTGCTGAAGTCACGCATTTACTTACTGTTTAAACTGTCTTTTATAACGCCAAACCAGGACTTTTTTTGCCCTAAACCTAGCTCAGTGGTTTTATAATATAAATCCACAAAAACTGCAGCTTTTATTACAACCGCGAACCGTACGTGTATGTATAATGACGTGTGTGCTATTTTTAGAACTCTCCGCTGTACCGTGAGCTGCAAAACAGAGCCGTGTACATACATGTCGTAATTTGTGGTACTGGCAAACGACCTCTTCTGTCGTTTAGGTTGGAGAACTTGGCACGCCTACTTTATGCAAATCTCCTGCAGTTTTAGGCAAGAATCCTGCAGTTTTTCTCATCCAGTATAAATGCAATATTTTCGCCTATTGTATCTGAATATTTCTGCTCCCTAAACAGCCCCTGAGCTGCATAAATCGGGTATTTTATTTGAGTGTGATGATGTTAGTCCCATTCATCTCCTCAGCACTTTCAGAACAGAAGAAGAGTTTTTACAGAAGATAAGATCAGATCAGATCAGACTTCATTTATCCCACAGTGGGGAAATGTTGTTGTCACAGCAGCTCAAGATACAGACACATAGATATAGAAGACAGAATAAGATTATAAAAAATAAGACATATGCATACATTCTATACACCTCATATACATACATTTCTGCTATTTGGCATTTATTATTAATATATATTTTTTGCGTAGTTTGTTTGCGTTTTACAGATATTGCACATTGGAGAACAATTTTAAGAGGTTCTTACATGTAGTAGCATGAACATCAATGAATAAATATATGTAAATATATGCAGAGAAATACACAGTATAGTATAAATGAGATGTCAGGTTGAGTGCCCCTCAGGCAGTCTGACCCCGGCCTGCCCCTCATATAAAACGCTCCAGATTCGCTTCTGAACAGCAGCTTTTGCAACTCTGTTCTTAATTGTGCCATGCTCTGTTTAGTTTCTCCACTGCCTTGTTAAAGCAAACTGTTTATGTCTTATGGTATGTTTCTAGCAGGCAGAAATCACTTCCTGTCTGCCACACTTGATGTGGTTCTCGGGGCCGGCTTCCTCGCTCAGCTGCGTCGTGTTTTATGGTTTCTGCTGGTTTGTTGACTCTGTGGTGGGACAGTGAGACTGTGCAACACACAGGCTGTCAGTGTGTTTGATGTGGGGCGGCGTGAGCCCATCGCGAGGCCAGGTACTTTACCCAGCCTGCTGACTCTGCTGCCCTGCTCTTATTCTGGGAACAGCTTTGTTTTTATACCCTACTAAACTCTCACAACAGCTTATTTTGGCCTTCCAGAAGTTTGCCTGATAATGACAATAATGCTGTGTGTTTGTTGGATGCATAAACTGCACTGTAAAAGTTACTTTTCAGAAATGTACTATATTATTTAACAGGGTTTTTTCTTCTTCTTTTTTTACCATATTAAGTGAAAATGCCATGAAAAAATAATATAAAAATAATAATATAAAAAATAAAATATTTCAGATCATTGATAAACTGTATTTCTACACTGTAAAAACAAATACAATTTTTAAAAAATCAGATATTTATCTCAGGAGTTGGTGGAGACCAAAATTAGAGCTAAAAGGAAAGTTAATATTGGACTAACAATCATCAGACACACACAAACACAATTCTAAATGAATGATAATAATGCTGTGTGTCTGTTGGATGCATAAGCTGTGTTGTAAAATATAATAATAATAATAATAATAATAATAAAATAATGATCATAATAATGATCATCATCACCATCATAATTTAAAAAAATGGTGAAAAGTCTGCCAGCAAAGGTCGCCAAACTTTTGCTGTCAAATAACAGTGAAAAAGGTATTTTACATATAAATTCTTAAAAAATACAGATAACATACAGTAAATATCTGTATTTAAATATATGTATATATGTGTGTGTGTGTGTGTGTGTGTGTGTGTGTGTGTGTGTGTGTGTGTGTGTGTGTGTGTGCGTTTGTGTGTGTGTGTGTGTGTGTGCGTGTGTGTGTGTGTGTGTGTGTGTGTGTGTGTGTGTGTGTGTGTGTGTTGCCTCTGTGTTTTATTTTTGTGTTGTCGCCTTCATTATTACAATAACAATGCAGCTATAATGAACAGCATGTCTAATGTGTTGTCTCTCGCCTCTTTCTAATTTGTCAGATAGTATGGATGCTTGTGGGCTCACAGAGATCCTCCGAGCGCGACAAAATACTTCAGTCTCAGCCAAAACAAAAACTGATCAAAACAATGCAACGCCAGGGTGTGACCCGCTCTGTTCTTCAATCCCTCGAGTGTCACTCATAACCGAGCTCGTCTGTAATGAGTCATAAGTCAGCATGAAACAGAAATAAATCCCATGAACAAACTTTAAACAGCTGCTATAAAGTTGTGTACAGTCATAAGGACGGAGGAGCAGCTTTGACTCATGTCTCCCTGGAGCGTTACTTCTGCTTCAGCAAACACTTTGTCACAATCTAGACGATTAGTCACTTTTGGGAATATTCCCTGCTTATTGTGACGATTCTTGTCCATACAATGCTTCTACAGAAACAATCTAAACAGCTTCTGTTAAGATTTCAACACAGAAAACGGATTGGATTTATACAGATAACATCCACATCTTCCACAGTATTAGTTGTATTACAATCAGTGGCAGTTCTACACAGGGGCCTACAGGGGCCACTGCCCCTATGAAGAATCTCAGACCTCATCTGGCTAAAATTAGCAGACAACAACTTTTCCTAATCTTGATGAGGAGGAAATTAAGTTCCAGCAGGCTGCCGCAGATCAAAGCTCGCTGCCATGTCAGGCTGATCAAAGCTGTTAAAAAATGCACGTCACATAAACCATTTTACTGCTTATCACTGTTTTCTTTCCCACTCTTCTGGCACTGGAGTCTCTGGAAGCAACCGCAGACCTAAAAAAGCACATTTCCTAAGCAGGTACTCAACAGGATTGGGACACTTTGGTGCTGATGAGCGAAACAGGATCTTGGTACTGATGTTGTGCAACGACTGTGTATTGATACATTTGTGATTATAACATTCCAGCTGAGGAGTTGAGTAACTGACGAGGATGAAACCTGTCATTTAGTTGTGTACTTGCTTCACCTGCGTCAACAACAGGAGCAACTGAGGGATATGTGCACATATAACTGACATCTTCTGCCTCCATCAGACAGCGATAGACAGTATATCTACTGTTAAAAAAGTGTTTAAAAATTATTTAACAGGATTTTTCTTCTTTTTTTTCTACATTAAGTGAAAATGCCATGAAAAAAAAAATTATATATTTTTTTTAAAACTGTAAAAAATAAAAAAAATAATTTATTTCAGATCACTGATGGACTGTCTCTCTATCAGATATACATTTCAGGAGCTAAAAGGAAAGTTAATATTGGACTAAAATTAATCCGACACACAAACACAACCCATATACACATATAAATGGCTGCATAAACTGTGCTGTAAAAAAAAAATTAATAAAAAAATGGTAAAAAGTCAGTTAAGAGTAAAAACCATAATTTATTTTACAAATGATATACAGTAAATATCTATTATTATAGTATTTAAATATGTGTGTGTATATATATAGAAATGTTTTACTTCAATATGATGGTGTTTGGAAACTTTTGCTGACAGTTTTACAGTAAGAAAACCAAAATTTGCCTAAATTTTTATTTATTTTTTTACATAGAATTCACTGTAATTTAACATTGAAGATCAATATAATAACAAAAAAATAAAATAAAAAAAACCTTTAATGTCCCATTATATTCCTTAAGAGATTCCAATTACTCTCTGGTTAATATTGGAACTAAAAGCAATTTACCTTTTTTATGACATTTGCACGAAAAAAAACAAGTAAAAACCTGTAAAATGATTCATGACATCATTTAGCAGATACAGTAATAGAATTACCCTTTTTTTTTTATACAGTGTGTGCAGTGGTGACCATTTCCTGTGTTTCATCCGTTCCAGATAATGAGGACTTTTTGATATGACTGTTTTGTTTCGTGGAACCCGAACGATTCCTGCCCACAGAGCTGCCAGCTCTCTGCTCTGTGTGATATTATCCAGCTCACAGTGACTCAGGAAGCTCTGCTGCTGTGATTGAGGGCAATTTTGGGAAGTTTGCCACACACCCAAAAAAAAAGTGTATTTTCGAGGTTCTGTGCCAGACGTTTTTCTGGAAGCAAAGTGGCGAAACCAAAAGAAATGTGGCATTTGTTAAAATGCATGGAGCCACTTTCATTACGCCTTTGACGCCGCGTTAAAATCAGTAGCAGATGTTTTCAAAGGAGATCCACTGAGGAGCCACATATAAACAGAAATAACCTTATGATTGTGTCATAAAAAACTGCATTAAATGAAAGAGGGCTTGTGCATTTGGAGCTGGATGGAGCTGCTCGCCTGAATGAAAACTAATCCATGCAGCCAAAAATAAACATACAATATGAACGTGTGTTACGTAACTGCACTGAAGCTGAGGTTCTGTATTCTGTGTGTCTGTTAAAAATGTCAAACAAGGATATTTTTCAGTTTATGTATGTGAAAAATGTGCATGTAAAGTGAGAGTCACATCGGGCCACAAGCGTCACAAAACAAAGGAAATTTCCATTTTTTAAATCCCCCGTTGTCTGCACAGTTGTTATAAATCTGTTGTGTATCCAGTCTCAATAACACACAAACCTCCAGATTTTAAAGCGACAGTTCAACCCAAAGATCTTCTTACCTGAAATGTTTCTAATTAACCCTCTGAACCCCAACCAGCTGTTCCAGGGTGTTTGTTTTTTTTGCTCTTTTTACATTTTACTCTCTGTGTCCTTGTATTTCACTGCAATATATAATAATAATCTATATAAATCTATAAGTCCTGCAGCTCTATGGAATCAGCACAATCATGGCTAGAAGTGGGAACAACTCAAACATGTCTAAAAATAAAAGTTGAATTTCTCTGATAAATTATTATTAAAAATTGGAATAAAATGGAATTTATATATAAACACCAGTGTCAGGATTGTTGTGAGAAAAAAAACATGACAACAAAAAAGACAGAACATTTTCCCAAAAGATACAAATTAACCAAAAAAAAAGTAAAAATTACAAAAGAAATACACAAAATGACACAAAAAAGACGTAAACAGCCTCTCCTGTCCTCTCCTCTCTGCTCTGTGTAAACAGCCTCTCCTGTCCTCTCCTCTCTGATCTGTGTAAACAGCCTCTCCTGTCCTCTCCTCTCTGCTCTGTGTAAACAGCCTCTCCTGTCCTCTCCTCTCTGATCTGTGTAAACTGCCTCTCCTGTCCTCTCCTCTCTGCTCTGTGTAAACAGATTTTCAGTGAATATTTGTCATGTGACCGTTGGTCTCAGCAGAATCATTCATGTCTTCACAGTGACTCTGAGGAGCAGAATTTATTGTTTTTAACAGGATCTGGTTAGTGCAAACACTTTATTTTAAATGAGACATGTACAATAAAGAGATTCTGACACAAATATCAACATTTTAAGCTTCGATTTGGTCACTTTTTTTATAACTCTCTCAAACTATTATCCACTCAAGGATTGTTGGAAAGTTCAAATTCGGACAATAATGATTTTTTTACAGTTTCTTTCTATGATAAACGGTGTATTCTTGGCGATCTTCTAAAGAAAACGTACATTCGGGTCAGGACTGTAAACTGTATATGATGGATAAAAACATTACACTGTGGTCTGTGTTGACTCGCTGACCTGCATCATCATCCTCATCATCATCATCGTCTCAGCTGCTGCTCTCTGTGTGAAAACCCCCACAACCAAAAACTGACAAAACATCAGAACAAAGAGGAAGTCCTTAATAAGCAGAGGAAATGACAACATTTATAAAACCCGTCAACAATTAGTTTTAAAATGAGGAACAAATGATGCAAGTGTGAAAATGTTCAAAGCATCGACCGCATCAGGAAACCAGATTCAGATCTCAGGAATAATCACATGATGTCACCGACACGTCCATCACCTTAAAAGGCTTCAAATCAATTCAGTCTCAACTGTTATTGACACATATAATTTGGAAAAACCCAATACTCAATATAGACAACACAGTGTTAAAATAATTAAATAATAAAAAATAACATTACAAATGTACAATTATAGTCAAATAACAGTAAACAACTAAGTTATTTTACAGATAATTTATTTGACAGATAGATAGATAGATAGATAGATAGATAGATAGATAGATAGATAGATAGATAGATAGATAGATAGATAGATAGATAGATAGATACATACATAGATAGATAGATAGATAGATAGATAGATAGATAGATAGATAGATAGATAGATAGATACATACATACATACATACATAGATAGATAGATAGATAGATAGATAGATAGATAGATAGATAGATAGATAGATAGATAGATAGATAGATAGATAGATAGATAGATAGATAGATAGATACATAGATACATAGATACATAGATAGATAGATCGATCTCATTATATTCATTTACAGATTTCAATGTCCATTTTATGGTTAATATTTGTAATAAAATAGCATTTTTTAATGGCATTTGCATTTAATGTAGAAAAAACAAGACAAATCCTGTAAAATAATACAAAAATACATTTATGGAAAGTAATTTTTGTGTTTGATATCTTGGTCCAAAACTCATCAACATCAAAGTGGACATCACGTTATTGTAATAAAAATAATTTACCTTTTTTAATGTAGAAAAAACAAGAAAGCTCCTGTAAAATAATGCAGTAAATATGTATAGAATACCTCCCACGTTGGGACAGAGACAGGGTCTCCCACTCCGCTCTACATGGACTCTTTTGATTCCGGCTAATCTTTAAAAGGAGTTGTTTTGTTTTCCTGCATCTAAAAATGCAGCGACTGATTAAACGTGTTTGCACGGGAAGAAAAGAATGTCAGCAGAGTGCGCAGTGAAAAAAAAAGCCCCTAATCTGCAGCTTTGGCCGTTCATGTGGGCAAACAAGTGAGTCAAGACCTGCTGGCTGAGGCACATCCCTGCCCACAACACCTTGATATCACATACCTCAAAACACCAACATATACACAGCAAACACACACACACACACACACACACACACACACATATATACACACAGAGTTCTCAGGGTTACAGATCAGCCTACGCACAAGCTTTCTTTCAGAATAAAGAAATTCTTCTGTTTTGCTGCTTTGGGAGCCATTACTCAAACTGTTGTGTTCAAAAGATGTGCAAGTGAAATAGAGAAGTACAAACCACTGCAGAGGAAAAAAACAGAAACATGAGGTGCAACATTTATTGCCAAATGAGGCGTTTGAGTGGTTGCTAATGAACTGACTCATGGTGGGAATAAAGCCAGTGAAGATGTTGCATCAGCAGCAGTTTGCAGTGATGATGAAGCAGGTAGTTCCCCGACAACAACACTGTAACTCTGCCAAGAATTACAGTCAGACACATGCACGCTCATTTGTTGCAGGAAAACTTCTTAAACTTTTCTCAGGAAATAAAACAACAAGCAGACAAAAATAATTCTGGCTTGACCTAGTTTGAGTTTATTTAGCATCCAGCTCCAGATAAAGAGGAAACAAATCTCTATTTATGAAAGAAAAAAGTGGAACAAACATTTTTTTTCTATATATATATATATAAATATATATATATATATCATCTATTTAAGCATTTGAATAACAGAAGTGTCTGGCTCAGTCTCATGATGATGTTGGACTCAAGTTAAAATACTTCTGCTCCCCTTTTCTTGACAATTTGGGGTTTGTAGGCAGTGGATGTTTAGGGGTAGATAGCAGGTCAACAATAAATGTCACATATAATTGGTGTACATCAGAAAGCAGGGGATTAATATGAACCTAAACCTATTAAAGTGTTAAATTAAAGTCCATTTTCATGCTTGCTGGAGCATTCTGACACACATTGGTGCTGAATTAGACTTTTCTTTTACTCAAAAGTGGATAAAAATGGTCAAAAACCCTCCAGAATATTGCATCAATCAGGTAAAAAAATACTTTAACATGTCAAAAAATAACTTTTTCTTTGCATTAAATGGATGGAAATTGCACTGAGCATCTAAAGGTGATGTGAGAATCAGGCTTTTTTTAATTAAAGAATGGATAAAAATGGTCAAAACCCCTCCAGAATATTGCATCAGTCAGGTAAAAACACTTTAACATGTCAAAAAGAGCTTTCAGCTTCCATTAAATGGAGGAAAATGTACACTGAGCATCTAAACGTGTTTATTCTCTCTTTAGGTTGTTTCCTGAACACTTTTATGATGTGAAAGTGTAATAGTTGAGCAGCTTAAACAGCTTCAGTAGAGTTGGGGTTTGAAGGCAGTGGTTTTTAGGGGGAGATAACAGGTTAGCCATAAATGTCACATAGAAGAAAGCCAGAGATCTGAGGGTTAATTTGAACCTAAACCTAAAAGTGTTAAATTAAAGCCTTTTTCATGCTTTTAAGTTTTTCTATAAGTTATTGCAGCAGTTCCACACACATTTAGTGATGAATTAGGTTTTTTTAATTAAACAATGGATAAAAATGGTCAAAAACCCTCAAGAATATTGCATCAATCAGGTAAAATTGCTTTAACATGTCAAAAAGTCCTTTCTGTTTGCATTAAATGGAAAACAATTTACATTGAGCATCTAAACATGGTGTTTATGTTCTCTTTAGGTTGTTTCCTGAACACTTTTTTGAAATAAAAATGTAATAGTTGAGAGCTTTAACTGCTTTCAGTATAGCTTCTTATTTGGTTTTCAGATTGACATATTTCTGTTCCCTTTTTTTGACAATTTGGGGTTTTTATGAAGTGGATTTTTAGGGGGAGATAGCAGATCAACAATAAATGTCACCTAGAAGTGGCGAACATCATCAGAAAGCTGCAGATCTGAGGATTAATCTGAACCTAAACCTATTAAAGTGTATAATGATTTGTGACATTAATGTTTACATGCTTTCTGAAGTCCATTTTCATGCTCATGAATTGTCCCATAAGTTGCCTAAGTTTGACACACACATTTGGTGCTGAATTTGGCTTTTTTTAATTAAAGAATGAGTAAAAATGGTCAAAAACCTTCCAGAATATTCAGGTAACAATTATTTAACATGTCAAAAACATCCTTTTTTTGCATTAAATGGTGTTTATTCTCTTGAAGGTTGTTTCCTGAACACTTTATGAAGTGAAGTTGTCATAGTTGAGCAGCTTTAACAGCTTTTAGTAAAGTTTATTTGGTTTGCAAGCAGCTTGTTTTACTTTATTAACACAATATGAATGCAATCATGATAATTTGCCATAATTGGTCATATCCAGCGCTGCCAGCCTTCACCAAGAGAACAATTAGCCAACCACTCACTGGCTTTTAGGTAAAGCTAAATGTGGATATTGTGGAAATCCCCCGAGTCCATTCAGCATGCAGTCTGTCAGGGTGGAAGTGGGAGGGTTGAGGTTAGTAGTAGGTGGGGGCGAGGTGAAGTGACTAAGACGTTACTTTGCATAAAAACAAGGTCCACAGCCCCGGAGTTCAGAACAGAGCCAGCAGAGCCACAGAGTCACAACAAAGAGGAGAAGAAGCTTTAACCCTTTCTGTCTCACTGAGCACTTGTTCACTGCGAGGCTTCTTATTTTTTGTTACACTTTGCAGCAGATCTCATCATGAGGTGTTGTGCTTTAGCTGTGTGTTTAATTTTGGGTATAAGCGTGCAGGACGGATGGAGCATTCCCCTCAAGTCCCGCTTTGTCACCTTCCCAGGAGACATCCTCAGAAAGAACATGAGTGATACGGAGCTGGCAGAAGTGAGTAGCAGATGGTTGGTTTGTCTTTTATAGATTCAGATCCCAAACAGTGAGCAATCAAGCTGTGCAGGGAAGCAATTACCTGAGCAGACATCTCTATCATCATATTAATGAAAAGAAAAATAACCACTTTGACAGGGAGAGCAGGTGGCTCAGAAACACCAGCAGAGAGTCTCATTTCTTCTCCAAAACCATCCTTGACTTCATAAGCACACTCTGTTGGTCACACTAATGTGGTTTCTCGTGTTCTCCTGCCAGGGTTATCTGAAGAAGTTTGGCTACATGGACTCGCTGCACCGCAGTGGCTTCCAGTCGATGACGTCCACGGCCAAGGCTCTGAAGAGGATGCAGAGGCAGATGGGGCTGGAGGAGACTGGAGAGCTGGATCAGTCCACCGTGGAGGCCATGAAGCGGCCTCGCTGTGGGGTCCCTGACGTCGCCAACTACAAAACATTTGACGGAGACCTCAAGTGGGACCATCAGGACGTCACTTACAGGTGAGAAAGAATCTGTTTATAGACATGATGACGTTTTAACCCTCTGAATGTATGTTTTCTTCAAAAGATCAGCAAAAATGCACCGAAAGAAATTGTAAAAACAGACATTATAATATATAATATAATGGGTCATAAGTTACGAAAGTTTTAGTTAGAAAAAGTGCCCAGATCCTGTTAGATACATTAAATTCTGCCCCTGAGACACTGTGAAGGCATGATTGAGAGGCTGTTTACACAGAGCAGAGAGGAGAGGACAGGAGAGGCTGTTTACACAGAGCAGAGAGGAGAGGACAGGAGAGGTTGTTTACACAGAGCAGAGAGGAGAGGACAGGAGAGGCTGTTTACACAGAGCAGAGAGGAGAGGAACATGAGAGGCTGTTTACACAGAGCAGATCATTTGACACTTGGGCATTTGGAAGAGTGTTTATATATAAATTCCATTTTATTTCAATTTTTAAAAACAAATTTATCAGAGAAATTCAACTTTTTGTTCTGATTTCTGTCATTCTAAGAGACATGACAAGACATATTTGAGTTGTTCCCACTTCTAGCCATGATTGTGCTGATTCCATAGAGCTGCAGGACTTACAGATTTTATCTATTCCAGTGAAATACAAGGACACACAGTAAAATGAATCAGCTTGTTGGGGTTCAGAGGGTTAATGCTTGTGCTCTATACTGCAGCAGATACAGAATCTCTCTGATGGAGTTTTATCTCCTCTAACATCAGAGTGTCTCTTCTCTCCTCCACAGGATCATTAACTACACTCCCGACATGGAGAGCTCTCTGATCGATGACGCCTTTGCCCGAGCCTTCAAGGTGTGGGCCGATGTGACCCCTTTGACCTTTACTCGCCTCTTTGATGGAACCGCTGACATCATGATTTCATTTGGAAAACTCGGTACGTGTCATTTAATCCGTGTGGATCCTGATGATAGCTGCGGTGTGAAATCAAACACTGATGTGTGGTTTAATGTTGTGTTCAGACCACGGAGACCCGTACCCCTTCGATGGTAAGGACGGTCTGCTGGCCCATGCCTACCCCCCCGGGGAGGGTCTGCAGGGCGACGCCCACTTCGATGATGATGAGTTCTGGACTCTGGGAACAGGACCAGGTAACAAGAAAACTCCAGATATTTATTTTAAAGGGTTTTGCTTGTTTTTGTTTTTCTACATTAAGTGCAAATTCCATAAAAAAACAATTTAAAATTTTACTATATACATTTTTCTTTTTTTTATAATTAATTTATAAATAATTTAATTATAATATCGATATATAGGAATAACAGTGGGGGGTTTTTTAAAAATCCAGAAATGTATTGTATTATTTTACAGGGTTTTTTTTGTTTTTTCCATATAAAAGCTATATCACTTTAATAACAAATATGAATTAAATTAATATAATGGGACATTATAGTTTTTACAGGTTTTTTTTTACAGAAACAATGATATTATTTTATATTTTTAAAAGTACAATAGTAAATAGTAATAATAGTGTTAAAAAAATATAGAAATTGACTGTATTATTTTACATGTTTTCTTGTTGTTGTTTTTCTGCATTAAGTGCAAATGCCATAAAAACAATTTAACAATTTTATTATGTAAAATTATTAGTTTTTATTTTTTGTTTTAATATTAATTAAATTAATATAATGGGACAAAATAAATACAAAAATTCTACAGAAACTATTTTATGATTTTATGATTTTAATAGTACAGCAGTAAATAGTAATAGTAATAATAGTGATAAAATAAAAAACAAATTACAGAAAATGACTATTATTTTTACGGGGTTTTTCTTGTTGTTTTGTGCAAATGTGCATAAAAAACTAAATCACTTTTATTATATTAAAGAAAAGTATATGAAATGGACAAATTGAATCATATTTTATATTTTATATAGTTTTGTTTAATGGTTTAATGGTCTTAAATGTTAAATTACAATGAATTACATGTAAAAAAAAAAAAAAAAAGACAAACCCCACATCATATTGCTGAATGTAAAACTAAGACAACTTTCTGTTTTCTTAAAGTAAAACTTTAAATTTAATTTAAAAAATAATGTTTAAAAAATCGTAAAAACTGTAAAAAAGATACAGATATTTTTTAAACTTTTATTTACAGATATTTACTGTATATCATCTATATTTTTAAATAAATTGTGTGTAATATAACTAATGGTGGTTCACTATTTGACAGTTAGTCAGTTAGTTTCTTGCAGGTCAATTTTAAATTTTATATTCAAAATTTGTTTTTTAAAAATGTTAAAAATCGTCTAAAAAATGGTAAAAAGTCTGGCAGTAAAAGTTGCCAAACACATAGACAAACACATTTTTTTATTTAAATACAGATATTTACTACATTTATTTACATGCACACTAAAAGATATAACTCCACCAGCAACATTTAATATGAGTTTGTCTTCCCCTGGTGTTCACTTTGTGCATCACATGTTTCTATAGCTGTGAAGACTCGCTATGGAAACGCTGATGGAGCCATGTGCCACTTCCCCTTCACCTTCGAGGGTAAATCCTACAGCTCCTGCACCACCGACGGACGCACCGACAACCTGCCCTGGTGCTCCACCACCGCCGACTACGGCCGGGACCAGAAGTTCGGCTTCTGCCCCAGTGAACGTAAGTTTAACCTGCCAGGAGGATCAGAGGTCAAAGGTCAGCCTGATGCTTCGCCTGCTCATCCTCGCTTCTCATTCTCACCTTTCTCTCTCAGTTCTGTTCACGTTTGGAGGAAACGCAGACGGCGATGCGTGTGTCTTCCCCTTCGTCTTCCTGGGGGAGGAGTACGACGGCTGCACCACAGAGGGCCGCAGCGACGGATACCGCTGGTGCGCCACAACGAGCAACTTTGACCAAGACACGAAATACGGATTCTGTCCCAGTCGTGGTGAGTTCAAATCAAGTCAAATAGCCCCAACCAAGTGTTGAGTCATATAGATGGACATACTTTTCAGAGGCCAACATTTCCATATTAAACATACTTTTTAACTTTACTTTACTTTTGTAATATAACATTTTTTGAGACACTGAATTTTAGGTCTTCATTAAATGTAAGCCATAATCATTATAATTAGAAGAAATCAAATTAATTAAGACATGAATTGTTTCATTCTGTGTGTAATGGATCTATATCATGTGTTATTTCCACGTTTTAATTGAATTACTGACATAAATAAACTTTTCTATGATATTCTAAATTATTGAGATGCACCTGTAAACGCTGTGAGGTGCCTCCACAGTGGCTCATATCTCACTGCTGTTGTTCTGTCTTCGTTCGTCCAGACACCGCTGTGATCGGTGGAAACTCCGAGGGAGAGCCCTGCCACTTCCCCTTCGTGTTCCTGGGCAATAAATACGACTCCTGCACAAGTGAGGGACGAGGAGACGGCAAGCTGTGGTGCGCAACCACTGATGACTACGACGAGGACAAGAAATGGGGCTTCTGTCCTGACCAGGGTGAGTCACATTAGGATAAGACAGCAGATATATAAAGTTTATCTGTAGTTAGGAGCTGTTTCAGGACGTTATTTTCTCTCTTTTTACATTTTCCTCCAGAAATCATTAAAAAACAAGACGCAAGTAGAATTTCTCTGATAAATAATTTCTAAAAATTGGAATAAAATGGAAAATCTATATATAAACACTTTTCCAAGTTCCCTAAGGTGACATTAAAATTGGAAAAAATGAATTGTGTCTCCACATATCGTACATATTGAAATATTATGTTTTTAAAAATTGGAATAAATGGAATTTGTATATAAACACTGACAGTGTCCAATGAGAGCACCACAAGTGAAAATAAATTGTGTCTCCACATATTGAAGTATCTGCATGTTTCCAGCTTCTCCTGTCCTCTCCTCTCTGCTCTGTGTAAACAGATTTTCAATCACGTTACCGTTTGACTCAGCAGAATCAATTATGTCTTCAAATCTTTAATATTTTTAACAGGATCCGGCTTTATTTTTGGCAATATTTTAAATGGCACATGTAGAATAAAGTGATTCTGACAGAATGATCACTATTTTAAGCTTCGTTTCGGTCACGTTTTTAACAGAAACTTTTATAACCTGTGATCTGTTCAAGGGCTGTAAGAAAGTTCAAATTCCATTGATAATACCTGTTTTTACAGTTTCTTTCAACAGTAAACGGTGTATATTTTTCAGCTTTCAAACCAAACATATGTTGTGGTTCAGAAAGTTAATCTTCCCTCCTGTCTGTGTTCCAGGTTACAGTCTGTTCCTGGTGGCAGCCCATGAGTTTGGACACGCCCTTGGCCTGGACCACTCCAACATCAGAGAGGCTCTCATGTTCCCCATGTACAGCTACGTGGAGGACTTCTCCCTGCACGAGGATGACGTCGAAGGCATCCAGTATCTCTACGGTACGGTCACACTAACGGTCGCAAAATCACATCTGAACATTTACATTCACAGCACACACTCAACCCACAATATTCTTTATTTTAGGACGCAGATCAGGCCCTGACCCCACCCCCCCTCAGCCCCACAGCCCCACCACAGCCCCTACCCCCGACGACACCACCACCACCACCGCCGCCGCCACCACCACCACGCGACCCGTGGATCCCTCCAAAGACGCCTGCAAGATGACCAAATTTGACACCATCACTGTGATCGAGGGAGAGCTGCACTTCTTCAAGGATGGGTAAGCAAACCAGTCTCTGCTCCTCAAGTAAAATCATGAGCAGACACATGGTGTGTTGACAGCACACCACCACAGAACACCACAGGAGGTCTTTTCTACCTGTGGCCATCAAACTGTATCAATAATATATCAGAAAAACTGACTAATATAATAATTATAATAATTCTGTTCATTATTATGTGCAATATATATTTTTTTTTAAATCAAAACTCACCTCTGCTTCAAATCCGCCTACAACCACTGACTTTTTTTTCTTTGTTCATTTATTTATTTCCTGTTAAGCGTCTTTGAGTGTCATAAATGCAATGTATTATTATTATTATTGTTATTATTATTATTATTATTGTTATTGTTATTGTTATTGTTATTGTTATTGTTATTGTTATTGTTATATCTGTATATGACATCCTGCCATGTTATCTGCACTCTACTCACTTTAGTAGAGCAATCTGGAACCAGAATTTCCTTCGAGATAAATACAGTTCTACCTTATCTTATCTTATCTTACCTTATCTTATCTTATCTTATCTTATCTTATCTTATCTTATCTTATCTTATCTTATCTTATCTTATCTTATGTGTTGACCAACAGAAACTACTGGAAGATGTCCGGCAGGGCCGATGGAGCGCTGAAGGGACCGTTCGCCATCTCCGAGAGGTGGCCCGCTCTGCCAGCAGTCATCGACTCGGCCTTCGAGAACATTCTGGCCAGGAAACTCTACTTCTTCTCAGGTAATAAACCTTCAGACAGTGAATCAGGGAGCACCAACACGTAAAGGGAGAGCTCAGATATTTTACTACTTATCCATACTCAGTGTATTATAAACCCACAGTAGAGAAGAAGTGCTGACATGGAAGTCATGCAGCAAACCATATTTTAGCCACCTTAAAAATGAATATCATTAATTGTAAACTCTATATTTAGAATATTTTATAGCAGATTTATTTTGCTGACAACCCTCAGTCATTCTGCTCTCTTCAAAGCCACACTGTAAAAAAAGAAAAAATCATTTTAAAAAATTGTCTCGCAAACACTGTGAAATAATACAGTACATTTCAATTTTTTGTGAATCCAAAACTCGTCACAAAAAGCCCAAAGTTTATTCTAATGTCTGTTTACTTCCTGCAGGGACCAGGTTCTGGGAGTACTCTGGGCAGAGCGTTCTGGGTCCCCGCAGCATCGAGAAGCTCGGCCTCCCCAACACCGTCCAGAAGGTGGAGGGAGCCCTGCAGAGAGGGAGGAGCAAGGTGCTGCTGTTCAGTGGAGAGAACTACTGGAGGTGAGTTACAGCTCAGTCTGAGACCAGGAGCCATCTGTTTTCAGCTCAGATCTTAAAGTATTATAAAGAAGGCAAGAAAGAGCTAAATATCAGACAATTAACAGACACATAAATTCTGCTTCATTAACTAAACAATCAACACGTCCACATGATCATTTCTCACTTTTCAGTTATTGCATTATAAAAGAAATGAACATTTTGAGATTTATTTTATTCTTTTCACATTTTTATGATTTCAGTTATGATTTTATGACACATAGAGATATAGAAGACATAATAAGAATATAAAAAAATAAGACATATACATACATTATATACAGACATTTCTGCTATTTGGCATTTATTATTAATATATATTTTTTGTGTTTGTTTTCCTGAAAGTACTTTGTATTTTGCAGATATTGCACATTGAAGAAAATATATTTTAGCATGTTAAATAAGTTGTCACATGTAGTGGTTGCATGAACATCAATGAATAAATATATTTAAATATATGCAGAGATATACACAGTATAGTATAAGTGGTATCTGACATATAACATAATACAGAAAAAAATACAGAAGGCCTAATAGAGGCCTAATGTGGTCGGATGTAAACAGAGATAGTGCAAATCAGTAAAGCAGTAAAGTGAGCTGTTGGAATGAACAGTGCTGTATTATGTGGTGTTATTAAGTTATGGCCCTTTTTCAACATGGTTACAGTTATAAGTGTCCCAGTTGAGTCTCCAAATGTCCCTTTTTTGAAAATACCTGGGCATAATCTTACATAAACTTGTGTAAAATAGTTATTATTTGAAGTATTATCATCAAATTTCAACTAGGAGTCGGTCAGACTTTCTACTTTGGTCCCATTGTGTTGAACAGTGAAGAATCCCAGCTATAATCAACTTTAGCACCTATTTACAAAAAATATCAGGAGTAATAGTTACACTGTGTTCCAACTTGCATTACTCAATGCCTGCAGCACTTACAGTGATTCTGACTGTTGGGGGGAAAATTTAGAGTGTTACCTTTCAAATGAGACCAAGACCATTTATTTCCTCCAAACTATTCAAGAATGGCTTTCATTTTACTTTAGAAAGGCGTTTAGGTGAAAATGTGCAGGAATTGTAAGAGGTTAAACCCCCACAGTGGATAATTTGTGAGAAAATAAACTCCTCTAAACCCCTAAAAATAAAAAGAACCTCAGCCCTGCACACATTTATACAATCATAGATTTAGTAAAGGATTTTATTTAGTGTCTTTATTTGAGTTTATTTGAGTTTTTCAGTGGGAAATAGTTGCTTCTTTGACAATTATTATCCTTTGAGCAAGCCAATTAAACCCCTCACATCCGTTGTGGTTTTCTAGTCAACTGTTAAAAAAAGCTTTTTTACAACATAACAAAAGTTTGTGGTACAAGACACTTAATTGTTTTTTTGCCACTTTAACGACCTTCTCCGCTCTGATCGACCCAGGCTCGACGTGAAGAACCAGAAGATCGACAAAGGTTACCCCAGATACACCGACGCTACCTTCGGTGGAGTCCCCAACGACGCCCACGACGTGTTCCAGTACAAAGGTAATTATATGAATACAAACATTTATCTACTGAGCTCCATAAACAACATTAATGCATGTAAGAAAAGTAATTCTGCATTCTCTAAATGTGATTATTTCTGCTCCAGGTCACATCTACTTCTGCAGGGACCGCTTCTACTGGCGCATGAACTCCCGCAGACAGGTGGACCGCGTTGGATACGTCAAATATGATCTGCTCAAGTGCTCCGACGCTTCAAGCATCCAGTACTAAGGAGGAGAACCGACAGGGATGAGCTGGAAATCGTCTTTAATGTGGTAGCAGCCACTTCTCTTCTGTGCAGGTGTCAGGGAGGATGTGACGTAGTTTTAGTGTGATCCGTGTTCTTTCTGGGATGTCGGCCTGAAAATAACTCAAAGGCCAAACAGAAAGCTAATTATGATATGTGGCACTGCCTCACCCTCAGTCTGATCGTCTGTGAACTGCTTGGTTGTGGAGGGCTGAAATTTGAGACTAAAATATTACAAAAAGCTGCCTGGAGCCCAGATTTGCTAAATAATGTCTTCACGTCTGACAGGTTCAGACTCCTAACAGTATTAGATTATTTTGGTATTTATAGCAATATATAATATTATTTTTGTGTCCTAAGGCTTATTTGTTTTGTATAATTAAATGTGTGTATTTTCCGGAGAAAAAAAGGCTTCAAAGCCAATTACTTTGCACTGGAAGACAAATTATGTCTCCTTCACTGAAATTATTTATGAGACTGATATGTTTTGTATTAAAGTTTGTACTTTCAATGCAATAAACATTCTGTGAGAATTTCATCCCACTGATTCTCTAACAACATCGAACTGTCATGTTAACAGACATTTGAGCAAAAACATTTATAAGCTATGACCAGGGTTAAAGAAATGTAATTTCATTACATTCTGCTGTATTACTTATACAGTGGACCATATACAGTATCCTGAAAATTCTGTTAACACTACAATGATACAAATATAAAAACAGTAATACTTCAATCAGAACAGATAAATAGGTAAATATAAATAAAGGAAAAATAAAAAATAAATTAAATAACTTAAAAAGATAACAAATAAAAGACAGTAATAATCCAATATAAACAGGTAAATATTCATAAAAGCAAAAGAATAGAAAATCAAACTAACTAAATCAGCGCACAAAAGTAAATACATAAAATAAAAAAAGATAATAAATTATAGACAGGAATAGTCCAATATTAACAGATAAATAGGTAAAAAATTATATAAAACAGCAAAAAGAGAGAAATCAAATAAATTAGTGCACAAAAGTAAATAAAAATAAATAAATAAAATACTAACAATTGTAGATAGATAGATAGATAGATAGATAGATAGATAGATAGATAGATATAAATAGGTATATATAAAGGCAAAATAAGAGAAAAACAAATTAAATAAATCAGCGCACAAAAGTAAATAAATAATAAATAAAACACAATATAAATGTAAATAAATAGAAAGTATCATTGGCACACTCTTTATTTTAATAGCTTTTTTAAATGATTGATTTAAGATGTAGCTTCATTTCTTTCGTGAAAACATACATTTATGCATTCAATTATGAATGTGAAACTTTGATTGATAAAAAAAAAAGACTTCATATATTGTGTTAAACCTTTAAAAAAACAAGTTCAAAATTGCATAATATTCTCTCATCAATCTCAATTTGGGGATGTAAACACAACACAACGTGTGTGTGTGTGTGTGTGTGTGTGTGTGTGTGTGTGAACATATAAAAACATATGTGTATAAGACATAAATACAAGCAGGAAAAGGCAAACAACAGTAATAGCATTCTTTTAATATAGAATAGCGATAACAACATATTCATTCTACAAAAGAATAACGATACAGGGGGTAAAAAAAAAATATTTGTATTGCCACATTGCAAAAAAAATCTTATAGGCGAAAATCCAAACTTTGCCAGCATAAACAAATAAAAACACGATCAACTTGGAACAACAACAACGGCTCTGAGTGTGCGAATATCAATCCGCGCCTTCCTCTAAAAACAATAGGTCCACTAAGTGTTTTATGATCATCAAATTTACCGAATACCAGAAACACATAACGACAAATCTATCAGTAAACACAAACATTTTAAAACAGGTTAATATACCCATGGTTGGTCGAATAATAAGAGCGTTTTCAACACAAAAATAATAAATGAGATCCGGCTGCGGGGACAGGAAGCAGGAGAGTCTCATGGCGCCCGACTAGAATGAAGCAACAATTATCGGTTACTAATTTCTGTCGTGTTTAGCGCGTCTACACTGAAGGATACCGCTCTACTGGAAAATACACGGTAAGAAAAAAGCTTGTATATTCCCGAGCCGGTGGAGGGAAGTGTTTTTATTTTCTTCAGGGAGAGCATTAGGGCGGTCTGCCTGCCGCGGTCAGGCCCCAGGTCCCCAGTAGAGAGAGTCCTCTCAGCGCCTGAGTGGAAAGAGACGCTGCCTGGCGGAAAATGGCGACGCGGAGCAGGCAGGACGAAGGGCAGCTGGGCCCGTTTAACGGCTAACACGCTCTACGTGGGCTCTGAGTGCTCACTCTGTCACACTGGCGACATTTTTTATTCACCAAACAGCCTGTAAAACCCCCCCAAACTACCACTAACTGACAGTTAAGTCTGGTTTAGAGCTTCATCAAAACAGATTCTGAACAACATCAACAAGCTAACTGTCAGCTAACGCGAGCTACCGTTGGTGACCGTTGGCCTCAAGTTCTTCAGTAACTTTACTGTTGTTCGTGTTTCATGTCAGTTTGCAAATATAGTAACACTTGACCAGTCTAAACGAGCACAACTACAATAGAAAACATTTGATTTAAACCAACTGTGGCGTCCTTGCGTGTAAACACGTCATATAACTGCTAATACAAGGTATCAGCCGTAGACTGTATATAAATATGTATGTATCAGCACTATTAATTGGCTGAAATCTTGGATAAATAATAATTATTCATTTTGGTACTGTGTTCCAAATTCCCCATTCAATAAGATTGGAGGTTTCAAATGTCTTCTCATGGCATGCTTCAACATCAATAAATTACCTATATCTTTGTCAGAGTTTCATAAACAAATTCTATTATATTGGAAAATGCTACATGTGCATAACTTTTCACCCCACACTACTATGCTTTGGAATAATAGATGTGTTTCTTACCGAAATAAATCATTATGTTATCAGGATTGGTATGAGAGGAATATATGGTCTGTGGTTGACTTAATGGATGCCAATGGTAATCTCTTAGATTATCAACAGTTTTGCACTAAACATAAATTCAATACTTCCAAATGAGACTTTTAAGTTACAAAAAGCACTCCCTCAGGGATTTATATTTCTAACAAAAAATATATTGGCCCACCAACCTATAATACCACAACTGGTCCCATTGTCAATACAGGGGATTTTAATCCTGGACAAAAAAATGTAATAATCACTTTATAAGAAACTATCTCACTGACACATTGTTCCCTGGCAGACAAAACAAAAATAATATCTTACATAAATTTGATAATCAATCTATTTATAAACTAAGAACGATGTACCTAAAATTCCCTATACCCCCTAAAATGAAAGCAACACACTTTAAAATTATGAACAACATTCTTCCCTCTAAAGAATTACTTAGACTACGCTTTAATATCTTTGACAATTTATACACATTCTGTGAAAATGAAAAATTGAAACCTGGGACCATGTCTTCTAATGTGATGTGATACAAACATTCTGGGTCAACATTCACAATTGGATTTAACAAAAAATCATATTATTTCCAGCTGCTATCTCTAGAGACGATGTCACTTTCGGTATGCTTTTGCAAAACAAAAACAATGAACTGTGTTGCAACGTTATCCTTTGTTTAGCAAAATTTTCATCCACAAGAATAGAGTTATGAATCCATCCCCCAAATTTATTGTCTTCATGAATGAATTCAAATTGTACTTAAAATCTCTAAAAATTCTAACAACAACAAAGGCACAAAAATGATATGTTATCTTGAAAAATTTTCCCACTGAAATGAACAGTTAAAACTAATTTGAATCCCCCTTATTGAAAACAACATTTAGACTGTTTTATTTGTATTTTATTTTTGTCTATTTATTTTCTATTTTTTTATTATTTTATTTCAACTGCTCTGACTTTACAATATTGATGTTATTATTATATGTTTCACTGTTGATTGATGTTCACCTAGCATTCTTTCTACACTTATGCAAGTGTACTGTGAAAAATGTGCCAGAAATGTTTATTTTTGTAATTTTCAATAAAGCATTGAAAAAGAAAATAAATAAGTAAGTAAAAGTAGCTGTGGTCAGAAATCTCTAATAAAAATGACGTAATCCATCATTAATTAGGGTTCAATTAATAATGGTTCAAAACATTAGTGTATGGCTTTCTTTATATGGTTTTCTTGATAATGATTTTGGTTAGTATCAAGAAAACCATGGAAAATGTCTAGATATCAGCTCTTAAGAATAAATTCTTATCAGCTATATTTGTTGTTATCATTATATTTGTCCAAACAAATGTACCTTGAGTTGTATCAGGCATTAACATGAACAAGAAATTGAAGAAAATGGGCAGTCTAATTATTTTTTCCATGACTGTATGTGTGTATTATCTGGAAAAATGTCTTCAAAGCCAATTACTTGCACTGGAAGACAGATTATGTCTCCTTCACTGAAATTATTTATTCAACATCTAACTATCATGTTATCGGGCAAAAACATACATTTATAAGCTACAACCGGGGTGAAAGAAATGTAATTTTATTACTTTCTGCTGTATTAATTATACAGAGGACCATATACAGTATCCTGAAAATTCTGTTAACAGTACAATTAATTACTTTTAATTTTGCATATTTTTCATGTTAAATCTCAACCTGGAAAGTAACTAAAGCTATCACATATATGTAGTCGAGTAGAAGTATAAAGTTGCATAAAATGAAAATATGCCAGTAAATTACACATAGCTCGAAATTGTTCTTAAGTACAGTACTTGAGTAAAAGTTCACAGTTACATTCCACCACTGATATCGAGAATGGATAAAAATGGTCAAAAACCCTCCAGAATATGACGTCAAAGCACCAAAGCCTTTGGAACAATATCGAAAAATCCATGCTGTGATTTGGTTTCCAAAACTTTTGACATTTTGATGATTTCTGCTTGTGCTAGTGTGTAGAGCCATCCATCCTCTGAATGCTCTAGGTCTCTAGTTTGTGGTTGTAAAGTTTCATGAGGCTGTGATTATCCTAGAGGTCACAGCAGCTCATTTTATACACTGAGCTCAAGTTTAAAATTGCTCTCACTGCAATGAAATGGCATCACACATGAATATGTGTTTAGGGACCCCAGTATGCAGAAGTAATTATATACAATAGGCAAAAATAATGCCTGAAAAAAAAAAGTTTTTTTGTTATTGTCGTTACCATTAATGTTAGGTAAATGCTGAAGTAAGTTGTACAATGTACAGAAAATCTTCCAGAGCAGTTTGTGAATAAAGATTTCAACATCCTTGGGAAATCTCAGTCATATTTCAAAGAAAGCGTGATGCTAAAAGCAAATAAAAAGAGTGGAGGTAGAAAGAGAAAAAACACTAAATTTATATCCAGACAGACAGCTTTTTAAAGGGCAATATGCGTGATTATCTTATGTAACGGGAGAACTCATCAGCTCTCAGAGAAAAGAAAAAAGACCAAAAGGGTTCCTAAAAGGGTTCCTTGTCTGCATCATTCCCCCTAGTATATCTAATTTTCTGTGTGTAAAAAGCTTATATCATCCTTCATCCAGTGAATAAAAGCAAGTGGACTGGATTTGAATTACTACTATTTGTTTTAAAACTCATTCCATACTCTGCTGTTTAAGTAGCTGGCTGAAAAGAGTTGTGTTCATGATAACACTCTAAGCTAGCAGTAAGGCCCAAGGCATTCTTTAAAGCAGTGGTGGAATCAAACTAAGTTAATTTAGTCAAGTACAGTACTTACGTACAATTTTGAGGTATTTTTTACTTTACTTGAGTATTTCCCCATATGTAACTTTATACTTCTACTTCACTACATTTTGAGGCATTTATTGTACTTCTTACTCCACTACATTTAGCTGACAGCTTTAGTTACTTTCCAGATCAAGATTTTACATAAAAACATGATCAATTTAAAGTGATTACGCATGTTGGTGAATTAAATCACATTAAGTATATTAAATAGTCAAAATGAGCCCGACATTGACAGCAGTAAAATTATGTTTACATAAATGCAACAATAATAATAATCTAATAATATATTTAGAATATACAGTCTGAGTGGAGCCATTCTGCATAACTAATACTTTCACTTTTGATACTTTAAGTACATTTTGAATACTTTTGTACTTTTACTTAAGTTTTGAATGCAGGACTTTTACTTGTAGTGGAGTAATTTCAGTGTAGTATTAGTACTTTTACTTAAGTAAGGGACCTGAATACTTCTTCCATCACTGCTTTAAAGATGAGACCAACTTTAAAATGGATATTGAGTTCCTGTCATTTTGTGTCTAGTCATGGATTCGGAGGAGAATGAGGTGGAGAGCAGCAGTGATGCAGGTCCCTCAGGGATGGAGGAGCCATCTGAGAGCGGCATGGGCATGGAGTCATCCGAGGCCATGTCTGCAGACAGCAGTGATGCTGCTGCCTCTCACACACAGGCCCCGGAGTCCGACTGCCACGTGGGACAGAGCTCAGAGGGAGTTGTGGTAAGGATGTGATATTGTGTTTTCATGTGTGAGAGAAAATAACAACTGGCAGGCTTGTGTCATAAAAGTTTCTTGATGTTTTTGCCCCTCCCCGTCAAGGTGTTTATTCCAGAAACCAGCTCCAGTACAGACGTCAGAGTTTCATCAGTCCACCTCCCAGACTCCTCCTCGGTGGCCCAGTCCACCAGCGTGTCCAGCGTCTCCACGGTGACTCAGTCAGTTCTGGTCTCTGAGTCAGCCCAAGTGCTGGTCCACTCCAGCGCAGCGTCTGAAGGAGCCATGATGGTTTCTGACTCGACTGCTTCCACCTCGTCAGACCTCGGCTCTGCCATCGACAAGATCATAGAGTCCACCATCGGCCCTGACATCATGAACGGTACTTTCACTCTGACTGAGCAGCTTCAGGGTCCTGTCACTCTGATTAGTTCACCATGAAGTAACAGATATCTGATCTGGTCTGCTGTTCTTCTGTCAGGCTGCATCGCTGTGACCAGTGCAGAAGACGGAGGTGCAGAAACAACCCAGTACCTGATATTACAAGGACCAGATGATGGTAAGTGTGCTGACTCAGTCATTCTTCTGTTAAGTTAATGAAAAAGTTATCAGCATGTTTGTTTATATTAGAAACAACATAAGGAATACTCAGAGTACTTTTATTTACTCAGCAGATAAATTATTTGAGCTTTGCATGTCAACCTTGTTCTAATTCTCTAAGTGATTTTTTAAAAATTAATTAAAATCCACATTTTTTTAAAGCCATTAAAATATCTTAAAACAACTAAACAACATTATCCCAAGTGTTACCAACAAAATCTAGAGAACTCTATAATTTAAATAAAGTTCACCAACTGTGTCTTGTCCATGCGTAAGTGGTGTGGTTCTATACCAGTTTTAAGCTATATATTTACAATACACTTTAAGATAAGATATTCCTTTATTGATCCCCCATGGGGGAAATTCAGATGTTGCAGCAGCACAAGTACAGAGTAAAAACAGATTAAGGTAATAAAAATAGAATAATAAAAATGAAATACAATAAAGATAAAAATAAATAAATATCATAAAATAAAATTACAAACAATCAAACAACTAGGACCAAACTAAAAAACTAGTAGTACAAACATGTTAAAGTAGCAGTGAATTGGAGGACATATGTTCAATATATATAATACATTTATACAACTTGGTGACTTTTATATATGTTTTTTGACTGAATGAAGGACTTAAGTCATCGGTCATCTGTTTATCAAAAAAACAAGCTCAGCAAACGTTTACAAAGGTTTACAGTTTCATCAGTGGGTGCGTTTGTTTAAGAACAGTGAAGATCTCTGCAGATAATTTGGCTCTCGGTAAAATACTTCTTCTACACAATATAGGAATCCTCTTTAATAAAGTGTGTACGATATATGTATTTGTATCGTGTGCTGTAGGAGCTCCTATGATAGCCCAAATGTCATCTTCGGCCCTCTCTGATCGTATAGCCATAGAAGCTCTTGCAGAAGGTCCCACCTCCACCTGTCTGGACCAGGGAGACCTGCAGGGCAACCTCGACCCTGACCAGCCCGACGATCAGCCCGGACACTCAGGTTACCCGGAGGACAGCAGCAGCCAGCCAGACCAGCCCGAGCACTCCCACCCCTCCCAGTATATAGACTGCAGCGCAGATGGTCCAGACCAGACAGGGGAGTCTTCATCTTCCTATGTGGAGTGCTCAGGCGAGGAACCAGATCAGACACGCTCCCAGTCAGGTTTCCCCGACTACAGTGGGGACAACAGCGACCAGGACCTGCCTGGATATGTGGAGTGCAGCGGGGCGGACTCAAACCCGACCAGCCAGGGTCACTACGTGGTGGAGTGCAGCGCCGGGTACCTGGAATGTGCGGTGGACGACGGGCAGCGACCGCATCATTCACGCAGTTACATTGACAGTAGCGCAGATCACCGGACTCAGACAAGTCGGCAGTACGGGACTGAGTACGGAGGGGAGTGTGTTGCAGCTGCAGACTCCGAGCAGCCTGGTTGTTCTCGGTATCAAGTGAGAGACGATGACGAAGACGACGAGGGGAACCAGGATCCAGACCAGCCCCAGCACTCCCAGCAGCAGCCCCAGCACTCCTGCTATATGGAGAGCAGTAACGGCCCCGAGGCTTCTCTCTACGCCGACGACAGCTCCTCCTCCGACCTCCCTTTGGCAGACACGGCAGGTTCCGGCGGGCTTCCCGAGGCATTGGAGAGCAGCGAGAGCCAGCCCGGGCCCTACATCAGCAGCAGTGGGACATACACCTCCAATCCAGAGCCTGGGCTCGCCCAACAGTGCTCCCCCAGCCAAGAGGAGCCTCAAGGCTCCCAGGGGCCTCAGGACGAAGCCGGGATGGTCCGGGAGATGGAGACATCAACGGTGGCAGAAGGCTCCGGACACAGACCGCCTAACCTGGCCGAGTTGGAGGAGATGATGGAAGTGGTGATCGTGCAGCAGTTCAAGTGTAAGATGTGTCCGTACAAGAGTGCCTCTAAAGACACGCTCATCAACCACATGAGAGACAAACACTTCAAACCTGCAGGTAAAGTCTGGTTGATTATGACAAAGATAAATGAGGCAAAGATATTTTCCATTCTAATCATTTTTTGTGGTATACTGTCCTGTTTTCAGGGGACGTGTCAAAGAAGCGTAAACGTGGACGACCTCCAAAAAGTGAGACATTTGCTCGTCGTCAGGCAGAGAGACAAGAAGCTGAAGAGAGAAAAGCAGCGACTGCGAAAACTGCTGCACCACAACAAGCAGAAGAAGAGGAGGACGATATTGTGGATGCTGGTGCCATTGATGATCCTGAAGGTCAGTGAAGAGGACTTTTAATTAACCCTCTGAACCCCAACAAGCTGTTTCAGGCCTATTTGTCACATGACCGTTGTCGACATGTAGAATAAAGTGATTTTGACAAATCACAATTTTAAGCTTTGCTTTGGTTACTTTTTCTGAACAGAAACTTTCATAACTAATAATCTGTTCAAGGACTGTCGGAAAGGTCAAATTTCAATGATAATGCCTGTTTTTTTTACAGCTTCTTTCTACAATCAATGGTGTATGTTTGGCAAGCTTTTAAAGTGAACACACGGTTCAGAGGGTTAATTCATCCACCTAGCAGACAAGCATTCATACTTTTTTAACTGCATCAGAGAGAGGGATTAGAATCATAAGGCGTGTTTCCACTGAGTACTTTTTGAGTACCTTTCGGAAAGCGGCTGAGTGTTTTGGCTCCGCCCACGAGTTAGTTCCCCTCAGTTGCCATACAAGTACTTCTGTAGCGGCTAACCAACGTAGTCCGAATGTGACAACAGACCGACGCAGCAAGCAGTGTTGCCAACATAGCGACTTTGTCTCTATAATAGTGACTATTCAGACCCCTCTAGTGACTCTTTTTTCAAAAAAGCGACTAGCAACAAATCTAGCGACTTTTTCTGGTGTTATTGGAGACTTTTGGAGACTCGTTCCTACTCTTCTTAACGAGTAGCAGGCGTCCTCCCAAAGCACTCACATGTGGCCCAGTCCTCCTGCAGCAGTCTCTCCCAGCTGCAGTCAGAGCAGGAGATGTTAACCCCTCAGCGTCCAGTCTGCAAATGAATCATGCATGCATGAAGTTGCCGCCTCAACCGTATCCAATCAGTGTCAACTTGTTGGTAGCGCTAACCGGTGAAGTAGGGAGTATCCTCTCTCCCAAGCCACACCCATAGCGGCTCACTAGAAGGAAAAGTACCAAATGGAAACGCGCCTATATTCACCTTTCCTTCCTCTTTATTCCCAGAGGATAGTGACTACAACCCTGCTGAGGAGGACTGCAAAGGAAGACCACCTGCCGTTATTAAGAAGCCCGCTCCTCCTATCTCCTCCTCCTCCTCTCAAGGGCGTCCTCGACGAAAGGTTGGCCGCCCAAGGAAGTACAGCCTTTTTGATGAAGGCTACAGCAACAAAGGTTGGTTTTCAGTATTGACGAGAAACATAATATCACTGGCGGCAGAGCTTACACACTCCTCATTCTTCTTCTTCACTGCTTTGTTACAGAAGCTGAGAGTACTGCTAAGAAGCCCAGGGTGAGTGCAGGTGCTAGTGCACCTGAAGAGGCGAGCTCCTCTGGGCTGAACAACAGTCCTGCTGTGGTGACCGATGGAGACACAGCTGAGGCAGCGATAAGCCAGTCAGACTCTGAGAACAAAGACCCTTCATCCAACACTCAGCCGGAGGAGTTCTTCCCCAGAAAACGGGGCAGACCCTCCAAGCGATTTCTCCGTAAGAAGTATAAGAAGTATATAAATCGAAAGTAAGTATCAAATAATTGAATAAAGTTGGGTTCCAAATAATTATTAAGTAAAATCACAACAAGCTTATTGCTTCTTTCTCTTCATTATCTTCCAGTCGGTACTACAAATCCCTGAAGCCGCTGCTGAGACCTCACAACTGCTGCATCTGTGGCTCACGCTTCCTCACTCAGGAAGACTTGCGCTTCCACGTGGACTCTCATGAAGGCAACGACCCGGAGCTCTTCAAGTGCCTCCAGTGCAACTATCGCTGCAAACGCTGGTCTTCACTCAAGGTCAGTTCACTGAAACAGGTCACATTACTCATAGTCAGGTGGCTTAGGACCAGATTTGAGAAGAATCGGGACACATCGGACAAAAGCACCAAACTTTTCCCTCATCCTCTACATTACTATAGGTTTCAATCTTTGGTGGGAGCCACTTCATCAAGATAAAGCAGCCATATAAAGTCTGTGAGAACCAATATATCTTTCAAGCCACTAAAAAGGTCTATCTTGGTGTCAAAATATACATTTTCTGGATCAGGTAATCATTTAAAGCTGTTGGTTGACCACTACAACAGAGTAGTCAACCAAACTGGAGAACA
Organism: Centropristis striata; assembly: GCF_030273125.1. NCBI lineage: Eukaryota > Metazoa > Chordata > Actinopteri > Perciformes > Serranidae > Centropristis > Centropristis striata. Next base: position 18,502,352 of record NC_081521.1, read on the forward strand.
GCCTGTATTTCTGCTGGGGGATTTTAACCGGTGTGATGTCACCACACATCTGCCAGACCTAGAGCAGTATGTTACGACCCCCACCAGAAAACAGAATATACTGGATATGTGCTATGGCAACATTCCTGGTGCATATACCTCAAAACCACATCCCCCACTTGGCCGTTCTGACCACAATGTTATTTTATTGCTTCCCACATACAGATCAAAGCTAAAGACAGGTGAAACCATCACAAAAACAATAAAGGTCTGGAATGATGAAACAACTGAAGCACTGAAAGGCTGCTTTGAATTGACAGACTGGGATTTGTTTTTTGACACCTGTGAAAATGATCTGAACATGCTAACTGATGTGTTAACCTCCTACTTTTTATTTTGTGAGGACACAGTGACACAGACAAACAGATAACTATTCACCCAAATAATAAAAAATGGATTACAAAGGACATGAAAATCTGCCTAGTCCAAAAGAAAGCAGCATTCCTGCAAGGGGACACACTCAGAGTGAGGGAGTTGGAGAAAGAGTTCAGAAGGATGGCTAGGCTCTCAAAAATCAATTACAAGAACAAGGTGGAGCAAAAATTAACATCTGGCAATGCAAGGGAAGCGTGGCAGGGTCTAAATACTATGATGGACAGAGCTGCCAAACCCGCAGTGGCCAGCCTTCCGGACCCCGCCCCCTTTGCAGAACAACTCAACATCTTCTTCGCCCGGTTCAACAACAATAGTCCTCCACCCAACTTTGACTTTGACTGCTCAACCACCATCTCCCCCCACCCAGCCATCACCATCAACGAGCAGCAGGTAACCTCCATCCTTCACCGGGTCAAACCACATAAAGCCTCTGGCCCTGACAAGCTCAGAGGCAGGGTACTGAAGGACTGCTCTGCTCAGCTAGGTGGAGTGGTCACAAGACTGTTTCAGTGCCTCTTGAATTCAGGAAATGTCCCCAAAAATTGGAAGGAATCCACCATAATTCCCATCCCCAAAAAAACTCCAGCTAAGGAGCTGAAGGACTACAGACCAGTGGCCCTGACCTCCGTGCTGTGCAAGTGCATGGAGAGAATCCTGTGTGACCTTCTGGCCAAAATGCTGTCACATAAAATGGATCCTTTTCAGTTTGCCTACAGGGCAAAAAGGGGGGTTGAGGACGCAAGTCTCACATTGCTGAACACCATCACGAAACATCTGGACTCTCCTCACCCTCACACCAGGATCTTATTTATGGACTTCTCCTCTGCTTTTAACACTGTGCACATTGACACCCTGCTGTATGCTCTTTTAGACCTCCAAGTTCATCCCACACTGGTTTTATGGATCAAGATTTTTTTAACTGACAGGCCACAACAGGTGCTTTTAAATGGTTTTAAATCAAAGAAGCTGATTTTAAACACAGGTGTTCCCCAGGGTTGTGTTTTATCTCCCGTTCTCTTCTCTGTGTACACAAACAACCTCACCTGTAACAGTGAGGGAATGAACCTTTTTAAATATGCGGATGACATGGCCCTGGTGGCTCACCTGACTGACACCACTGCTCTGGACTGGTATCAGCAGGCTGTTGAAAACCTGGCACAGACTTTTAACCAGCTCTGTCTTGAGCTAAATGTCCAGAAGACCAAAGAGCTGTGCTGTGGGGGCAGAAGAGAGTCAGCAACTGCTCTTTTTAAACCACTCAGCATCCAGGGTCAGCTGGTGGAGCAGGTTGAGTCTTTTAAATACCTTGGAACTGACCTGGACAACTGCCTCTCCTTTTCTCAGCATGCAGACACCATTTTTAAAAAATCCCAACAGCGCCTCTACCTGCTGAGGAAATGAAGGACTTTCAATGTCAGCACACATGTTTTAACTCTGGTCTACCAGTCCCTCATTGAATCCATACTCACTTTCAATATCTCTTCCTGGTACAGTCTCCTCTCATCCAAACACAAGACCAAACTTTCCCGTACAGTTAACCAGGCCAGCAAAATCATTGGAGCACCACAAACCCCCCTCTCAGAACTGTACAGCCGGTCTGTGATCAGGAAGGCCACCCTGATCACAGAAGACTTTTCTCACCCCCTCCACCACTGCTTCCAGCTGCTGCCATCAGGCAAACGCTATAAGGTTCCACTGGCCAGGAAAAACATCTACAAAAAATCCTTCGTCCCCTCTGCAATAACCACCCTGAACAACAAAAAAATGAACACTCTGTTGCTTTTAACACCCCCCCCCCCCCCCCCCCCCCCCTCCATTTTAGCATGATTGTACACATTTTTGTGTTTTTAATGTTTGTTTGTTTCTTAGTGTTTTTTATATGAGCCTGTCAAAAATGAATTTCTGTCACTCGTGACAGACAATAAAGTTCTATCTATCTATCTTAAAAATATCACTAGATGATTATTTGATCAATGGTCATTTTGGCCATGTATTTGCGTAATTTCCAACTCAGTTCCTGAGCGGTCGGACATATATTACTATAGGTCATATACAGTTTATGTATTCTGAAAAATGAATAACATGCATACATTTAATTTAAAAAAGTTTATTAGCTATCAAGTTAACTTCCATTTACATACATGTTTGCACGGTGTCCTGAAGGTTCAACAGAGTAACTCCCATGCATGGGCCTGTGATCCTCTCCAACATTTAGCCTCCAGAAAAGATTTGATACTATTTTCTGGTGGAAAAAGAAACCCAGGAAAATATTTCTCTCCCGACTCATGAATTTCACTAGAGCCGAGGCAAAATGAGTTTGTTCTCAAACTAGAATTAAACCAGAATTGATATCCAGTACATCAACTAAAATGTAACATTTTGCATCTGTTTTTATATGGGTATCATATTATATCACCGCAATCTCTCCTCCGATCTTCTGGGAAATCCCCTCCTCTTTGTTCTACAATTATCTCTTTCTCTCTTGTTACAAATCTGGTAAAACTCCAGCTGTATGACCTCATGGTGGCTGGCCATACTGAAAAAAATGAAAATATCCCAAACTCCTCCCTAAAACAAGTTTGAGCCGATCTTTACTAATCTGAAAATCTTCCCACCCCTCCCTCAGCTGTGTATTCTGCTGATTCAAGTGGTTCCTTTTTAAGGGGCTTCCCCGAGAGTATTTACCCTCTGAATCACACTCTTTGTATGTGATAATTATGCAATTTGTACATTAGATACAGAATTATGACATAATGAAAGTTAACTGTGTTAATACAACATTTTGTGGGCTGTTTTGCAGGAGCACATGTTCAATCATGAGGGCACCAAGCCGTTCAAGTGTGAGGAGTGTGATTACACAAGTGTCTACAGGAAAGATGTCATTCGCCACTCAGCAGTCCACAACAAAGACAAGTTAGTAACTCATGCAGTAATACACGATACATGGTTTCTAATTGAGAACAAATTTAGCAGGTTTTTAAACATTGTTACTGATTTTTATTTCCCATCCTGCAGGAAAAAGAAGACAGAGTTGGTAAGACATTTGAAAACTCCCATATTTGAATGTTGGTAAAAAGGTGTAATGTTGTAGCAGAATATTTTTCTTGTCTTGATTGGTGTTTGCTTGTGTGGCCTTTGTGCTCATTCTTTCAGGCACCAAAGGTGTCAGAGTTCCTCTGCCCAGTGTGCCACAGGGTTTACCCCATGCAGAAGAGACTGACCCAGCACATGAAGACCCACAGCTCAGAGAAACCTCACATGTGTGATAAGGTCAGAGAATAAAGATTGTACCATTTAAGGAAACTTAAAGAATAGGTGAAAAAAAACTTACAAGAGACATTTCAATGTTGACTACAGGACAGGTGTTGTCACCTGTTCCTCCCTGACAACAATACAGTGGTTTTTCATACATTCTCTGTCAAGCTTAAAGTACCGTATAGTGTGCATTTTTGCACTTAATTTTACTGTAAAAAGTGTTTGAACATGCAGATTTATTAATTAATATATTCTTAAAATGTCAACAGTTAAAATTATTTGGGGGCCACATTGGGACTCCTGTAAGATTCTTGTTTTATCTCCCGTCCCTCTCTGAATGCATGATTTTATTGTGCAACAAAGCTGTGCATTTTAATCTACTCCAAATATCACCAAAACTCTTGTTGAAGATGTCTTTTTGTCTTTACAGTGCGGCAAATCCTTCAAGAAACGGTACACATTCAAAATGCACCTGCTGACCCACATCCAGAGTCTTGGAGACAGCAAGTCAGTATTTAAAACTTTTATTCCACCTTTTATTTTGTCATATCACAACAGAAATGTCTGATCAGCAATTTGTACTACAGTATGCATTAATGAATTAGCATTAGTTATTTGTGGCTGGATGTTAGTCATGATGATATCATAATGAGTAACTCGTGGATGTGTGTTTGCCAGGTTCAAGTGTGAATTTTGCGATTATACCTGTGACAACAAGAAGCTGCTGCTCAACCACCAGCTGTCCCACACCAACGACCGGCCCTTCAAGTGTGACTACTGTAAATACTCCACTGCTAAAGAGGAGTTCCTGGTCTCCCATCTGGCCATCAAACACACGGGTCAGTGTGGCAGAAAGGTTTTTATACAGTTTAGTGAACGTATGTTTTCTTAAAATAATTGTCAAAAATACAGTTTATTGGAGAAAGAAACTGTAGAAACAGATATTATGCCCAGAGTTGGATCTCTCCGACAGTTTTTGAATGGATCATTGGTTACGAAAGTTTCCATTTGAAAAAATAACCAAAACAAAGCTTAAAAATAGTGATATTTTTGTCAAAATCACTTTATTCTACATAATCAGATCCTGTTAAAAACATTAAATTCTGCTCCTCAGAGACACTGTGAAGACATGATTTATTCTGCTGAGACGAACGGTCACGTGACAAATATTCACTGAAAATCTGTTTACACAGAGCTGAGAGGAGAGGACAGGACAGGATAGGTTGTTTACACAGAGCAGAGGGGAGAGGACAGGAGAGGCTGGAAACATGACATATGTACAATATGTGGAGACCCATTTTTAAAAATCTTTTTTTGTATATTTTATTTTTCATTTTATTCCAATTTTAAAAAGATAATTTATCACAGAAATTCAATTTGCATTTAATTTCATCTTTTTCATTACTGTCATTCTTACTGTTTTATTCTGCACAAAGACAAGTTTGAGTTGTTCCACTTCTAGATGATTGTGGTGATTCCATAGAGCTGTAGGACTTATAGATTTATATATATTTTATATATTGCAGTGAAACACAAGAACACGGAGAGTAAAATGTAAAAAGAGCCAAAACCGCCCTGAAACAGCTTGTTGAGGTTCAGAAGGTTAAAAATCATGTGTTGATGCTCCTCTACAGGGGAAAAGCCTTTCTCGTGTGACATGTGTCACTTCACAACGAAGCACAGGAAGAACCTGCGTCTACATATTCAGTGTCGCCACCCTGAGGCGTTTGACGAGTGGTCTGTGGCTCACCCCGAGGAGCCGGTCAGGAGGCGGCGCAGACCCTTCTTCACCCTGCAGCAGATAGAGGAGCTCAAACAGCAGCAACATGCAGACACACAGGACTTGCAGAACACTATTGTGAGTCTGTTATTTATCTCAGGTTCAGTTTGCTTTTAATTTGAGCATGTGTTATATTTTTTTGGTATTGGAAGATGATAACTGTGTTTTTTTTCACCACCTTCATTAGGTTGCAGTGGATTCTGCTACACTACAAGCCATGCAGGGTATGGAAAATGCCTCTGTTTCCCAGGATGCACTGGGAAACACCACCATCATCTATGAACAAGGTCAGTCCTCGTGTCACTGAAGAGACACTTTTAGTATTTCTGGCCACATATGCCTCCTTCAGGACAAATGCTGATGTTTACAACATGTGCTCCTCAGCTGAATCCAGTGATCAGTCTGCTCAGAACGCCCTGGACCTGCTGCTGAATATGAGAAACGCCCGGGAACTGGTTGGAAACGCCTTACAGGTTGGTGCCAGACTCATCAAAACATTTAGTTTTTCACACGCTGCTTTTTCACATTTTTGTTAAAAGTATTTCTTATTCTCCTCAGGTGGCGGTGCTGAAGTCAGAAGGTAAAACTCTTGAAAACGGCACATGGAGTACGGTGGCCGCAGCGCCGGGCCAGGCACAGAAGGTCGTCACCTTCCACGTGTCTGAGAACGGTGAGACGGTGCTGCAGGAGGCCTTTGAGGCGGCCACCTCTGAAACAGGAGAGCTCACCCAGATCGCCATCGAAGCCTACGAGGGCGGAGGGGACTTCAGTGTGGTGGAGCAGGCGGCGGAAGAGATCCACAGCCCCGGGTACAGGTAAGACAAACACCGTACGATTTCATTTGATTGACTGGAAAACACAGCCACATGAATACTTTCAGCATCTACAAGGGACTTTTAAAGCCTTATCATTCTGGCCCCTTTTATAGAGATTTGCGGTTTGTGCAGTGGATTTTTAGGGGGAGATAGCAGGTCAACAGTAGATGTCACATAGAAGTGGTGAAATCATCTGAAAGCTGGAACCTGAAGATTAACCTGAGATGCAGCTCAGCACTGAGAGTCAACATGTTCAGGGCAAAGACTATTTTATTCTCTTTGGCGTTCAGTCCCAGCTAGGCAAGACTCCTTTTTTTTATTTTTACTCTTTTATTTCCTTTTGAACTCTAACTCTGTTTTTAAATTGAGTTTTTTTAATTATTATTTTATTGTGTTATTGTTTTAGTATTATTTTCTTGTTTTGATTGTTATTTTTTATTTATTAGTATATTTGTGTATGATTTTATTGTATTTTAATAACTGTACAGCACTTTGGTCAACTGAGGTTGTTTTAATGTGCTCTATAAATAAACTTTGACTTTACTTGACAGACTGTTTAGGGACCCCAGTATGCAGAAATAGTCATATACAATAGATACAATAGGTGAAAATAATACATGAGAAAAACTATGTTTTTTTTTTACCTTAAACTGCATTTTATCACCATAAAGCAGCATGTATGTAAAAATGAGAATGGTGGCTGCACATAGAGACAACTTTCATTCAGATATTTTGAACCAGCGACAGCCTCTGAAGGGGATCTCATCTTTGGCTCATTATTTTACCCTTTTCCTAACATGATAAAATCAAATCTTCTAATTTCATATGATATTAGTATCTTATTTACAGAACAATTTCTTGTTCATTTTAATGTCTGGTACAACTAAAGGTACATTTGTTTGGACAAATATAATGATAAGAACAATAATATCTCATAAGAGTGTAATTTTCCATGGTTTTCTTATATAATAATAATAATAATAATAATAATAATAATATAATAACCAAAATCATTATAAAGAAAACCATGGAGAATGGCTAGATATCAGCTCTGAAATTAAACTCTTATGAGCTATTTTTGTTGTTATTATTATGTGTCCAAACGAATGTACCTTTAGTTGTACCAGACATTAAAATGAACAAGAAAATGTTGAAATAGGGTGGTCTAATAAATTTTCCATGACTGTAGAAGTCATGTAGTCTGCAGAAATGGTCATATGCAATAGGCAAAAATAATGCATGAGAGAGTGTGTTTTCTTTATTTTACACTGCGTTTTGTCATCATAATACAGGCATGTGTGTGTAAAGAAGAGACTTACGGCTGCACATGGAGCCCATTTTCATTCAGATATTTCATATGTTATTTCATCCCTTTCCTGACATGATAAAATTAATTGATTCCTCAGATCTTCTAGTTTTATGTGATACCAGTATCTTATCTATATCCTTAAAATTGAGCCGGCAAGAAAAATCTGATGTTGCACCAGCGGGTCAAAGGAATGCTAATTGTTTAATATATTTTTTATTTTTTTAAACACAGCTGTTCATCTCTTTCAGCAGTTTTTTTTTCTCTCTCTTTGCTGATCCTGCTCCAATATCAGCCATTACCACAAAATACAGCATCAAAAATATAATGGTTCCTTCGGTACAGACATATGCCTTTCAGCTCTGCATGCCATAAATCGCTTCAGTAATTAAAAACAAGTTTGTAGAAATAACCAATCCTCTGCTGATGGTCATGGTTGCTTAAGTAGGTCATATAGAGGCATCAGTATTAAATTAAGACTGTTTTATAGCAGTTAAAATCTCCTTGTAGTTGCTTTAATTATAGTGAGATTGAATGTAGATCTTATTGATGATCTATAACATCATAAAACTGTTGTGTTTGCAGTAACGATGACAGCAGTCCCTCTCAGGCTGTAGAGGTCTCTGGGTCAGACAGCCTGAAAAGTGACAAGTACTACCTAACCTCAGCACTGCCTGACGGTGTTCTGCAGCAGGTGGAGGTAACTGTGAGAGATCAGCTGTTTTTTTGCGTGTAAAGATCGATCTATAACGTGTTTCTGACTGTGTCGCATGTTTTCTGTCAGCTGAGCAGCGAGGCTCCAGCCTCTCCCTCTGCTGCGAGCTCGCCCGGCCTGAACACCAAGAGGTTCTCCTGCCGGATATGCATGGAGTCGTTCCACGGACGATCCGACATGGAGAACCACAAGAGGGCGCACTTGGACCCCAACACCTTCAAGTGTCCTGACTGTGAGTTCACCTCCACCTCGTGGCCCGAGGTCAAGGTGAGACTTTAAAATCTTAAGTGTAATATATTAGCTTTGCTCAAAAATGCACGGACAGTTACCAAGAACAAAAGCCTTTGCATGGTTTAGGTTTATTTATTTGCACAGTTAGAATTACCTAAAATGACAAAGATAGTGCAGGAGAGGCAGAAAACCCAGATGGGCTTATATAAAGCCTCCACCTAAAATTTCATAGTTATAAGAAAGTAATAACAAACTGATAATAGAAAAAAAACATATGTATAACATCAACAACAAGTTATAGTGACAATAAGGAAAAATAACAATAGAAAACAAAATATGAACATGATATAAAAGTGTATTTGTGTGTGAATTAGAAATGTAAAACAGAAGTTAAATGGGCTTTTAGACATATTTTGAAAGATTTTAAGGAGATGGAGTCAGATGGGAAAAGGTATTCCATCATTTGGTGCCCAGTAAATTTAACAATAAATTGACCTTTCCATGTAAAAAATCTTAGAGGATGAAGATCTAAAGATTGACGTTTTAAAGTGCTCTGGAAAGTTTTCATGATCTGAATATACCTTATAAATAAAATCACATATTTGAGAGATATTGATTTCATGAACAGTAAGTATCTGAAGTTTCTGAAAAAGAGGTACAGATGAGGCATGGGACTCGGATCAGGTTGCCATCCTAACAAAACGTTTCTGAAAAACCAAAATTCTATGGAGTGTAGTATGTCATAAATTGACTCAACATTTTAACAATAATATGAATATTCAACTGCTATTCAACAAGTTATAACAGGGTGAACGACAACTCATCGGTTTTTCGTCCTCATATGTCATTTCACAGGCATTTTTTAGTATCTTAAGTTGTCATTTCAGAAGCATTTCTGTCTTGAACCTCTCTTCTGACCTGAACTCTTTATTGTTTTAGACTCACATGGAGCTGCATTCCTACCTAAGGCCTCACAAGTGTCCAAACTGTAGCTTTGCCTCCAAGAACAAAAAAGACCTGCGCCGACACATGATGACACACACCAACGAGAAACCGTTTACGTGCAAACTTTGTGGACAAAGGTAAACGATTAAAATCGTAACAGCACCTGTATTTAACATCAGAAACTGTTATGCGTTATGTATCTGTGTCAATTGGAGGTTGAAATGAACAGCTACCAATGTCCATTTGTTTTTGCCCAATGTTACAGGTTTAACCGTAACGGCCATCTGAAGTTTCACATGGAGCGTCTCCACAATCAGGATCATCCTGCTCGCGGGAAAAGCCGTCCCGCCACATCTCAGCAGACCATCATCGTGAACAGTGACGAGGAGGCTCTAGCTACACTGCAGTGTAAGGAACACAGACAGAATGAAAGTTAATAAATAATACCAGGTTTTACGCTTCAAACTGGTTTATAGCTTATAAACAGAGCCCCAAACAAATTAACAAAAATCTGAAATTTGATTGTTTGTGTGTGTGTAACAGCCCTACAGGCCCATCAGACAGTGATCAGCCCGGAGCGTTTGCAGGCCCTGGGACAGGAGCACATCATTGTAGCTCAGGAACAGGCACTATCAGACCAGGTATCATCACTCACACCACACTGGACACACTTATAACCAAGTAAATGTGCTCATTATGTCTGAGGTGCCACAGAGACTAACTGCATTGCACAGGTGTGGACTCTCCAACATTCAGTCTCTATCAAGAAATATTTACTGTTACTTTCTGGTGGAAAAACAAACCCCAAAACTTCTGGATCAGGTCAGAATTGAAGGCAAAAAAGTTTATTTTCAAACAATATACAAAAAACTTAACATTTTGCATCTGTTTATATATTGTTTTCATATTATTTTATTCTAATCTCCTCTTAATATCTTGTGAATCTCCTTATTTTCTGAAATTATTTGTAAACTCCACCTACGAGTGCTGGTTTTACTGAAAACTGTAATCTGTAATCCCCTAAAATTGCTGATTCAGGTGTTTTTCTACAGGATTTCCAGTGTGTTTTAACCTCTTAAACACCTTTTTTTTGTATGCTATTACACACAGCCTTTCTATGTGATAATTATGTCATTTGTATCAGTCAAGTCAAGTCAATTTTATTTGTATAGCCCAAAATCACAAATCACAGATTTGCCTCAAAGGGCTTTACAGACTGTACATGTACATATTAATGATGATTAATACTGTATTAATGCAACTTTTACACAATGTGGGCACTGGGTGAGAAAACAACAACTGCATTGCTCTGAAACTAGCAACAACGGTTTGGTGTTTTATAACTAAATGCATCAATGTGTACATTAATCAGGAGGAAGGCACATACATCCAGCAGATCACCACCATAGATGGACAGACAGTGCAGCACCTGATGACCGGAGAGAACCAGGTGACTGAGGTAAGAGCCAATATGACTATAATAATATGATAAATATATACATTTATATAATATGACAGAGCCCTTGTTATATTCTTTAGCTTACATCTCATTTATTTGTCACGTCCTGTTTCAGGTTCAGTATATCATCTCACAGGATGGAGTGCCGCACTTGATCCCTCAGGAGTATGTCGTGGTAGCTGATGGCAACCATATACAGGTCAGTGACTGACCTCATAACAAGTGAAGAGAATATGATGGTGTTTTTATATATTTTTAGACATACTATATAATTACGATGATCAACGTGTTATTCTACAGCAAGTTTTTGGCACTTTTGGAGAAACTCCACTGTGCCCAACATGCTATAATACAGCATTTTTTTAAATTTTTGGACATTTTTAAATATATGTTATTATTATTATTATATATTTATATCTGCATATTACATCCTGCTATGTAATCTGCACTCTACCCACTTGACTCCTTAGACACTTTTTATTTTTATATTTATATTTATATTATATGTTGTTATTGTTACCTATTTTGCTCATTGTTTTTTCTTATATTATCCTATATTGTGATTGTTTTTGTAACTTGGAGCAATCTGGAATCAGAATTTCCTTTGAAATTAATAGTTATATCTTATCTAATTTTAGATTTTTGGACATAATATTCTATTACCATGATCAATATGCTGTTCTTAAGCATTTCTTTTGCATTTTTGGACAAACTACAATTTGAATCTTATTTTTACTTTTTTGACACGCATGTTGTTTTTTAAACTTTTTTTTTTTACATACTTTAATATCTAGGTTATTTTTATATTTTTGGAAAAACAACAATGTGACCGTTTTATTTGTCATTTTTGGACATATAATATGGCATTTAAAAAGAAAAGTGGACATAATATACTACTTCCATGATGAATATGCTATTCTTAAGCATTTCTTTTGCATTTTTGGACAAACTACAATTTGACCCTTATTTTTACTTCTTTCGACATGCATGTTGTTTTTGTACTTTTCTTTAACATACTATAATATCTAGTTTTTTTTTTTATATTTTTGACCGTTACACTATTAGCTGTTTTTTTTTTTGCACTTCTGGACAAACTACACTATGACTTTTTGTCATTTTCCCACATGCTATAGTACGGCATTATTTAATTTTTGGGCATATTATAATATGCCGTTTATATATATATATATATTTGGACATAATATACTATTACCATGATCAACATATATACTATTACCATGATCAACATGCTATTCTTAAGCATTTTTTTGACCATTTAAAAAAAAAAATTCGACATGCATGTTGTTTTTTTCCATTTTTTTCCATACTGGGTTTTTTTTATATTTTTGGACACACTACACTATGACTGTTTTAAAAAAATATTATTCGACATACTATACTATTACCATGATCGATTTGCTATTCTAAAGTGTTTTTAGACATTTTTGAACAAACTACATTTTGACTTCTTTTTTTTTTCAACATACTATATTATGGCTTTTATAATGAGTCAGTGTTGTAGGTGATAATGTGTTGTTCTAACTGTTCCTCAGATGCCAGATGGACAGATCATCCAGTATGAGCATGATGGGACATTTCTGCAGGAGCAACAGGTAAGGTGGATATTGGTCACTCTAGTGTGACAGATGATGTGATCGACAGTGAGAGGTTTCTGTTTTGACAAAAGCTCATTGCTCCCTGTTCTTCATGTATTCAGATTGCTGTGAGTCACGACGGTCAGATCCAGTATCTACCTGTGAGCTCGGAGCAACAGGTGGTGAATACTGAAGATCTGGAGGCTGCTGCCCACTCTGCTGTCACAGGTTGGCTCCTCTTGGGAACAGATTGCACCTTACTCTTATTATGTTCAGCCCTTCACTTCACTGTTAGATTGTTAATTATACACACTAAATGTATCAGAGACCATGTATATGCATTTGGTGCAGGGGGGTTGAGAGCAGAACTGCATCAGAGGACCAAAGCCTCGGGGACAGGGTATAGGGGTGGATGAGATCAGTGAGGGACGGTCGGCAGAGCCTGTGGAAGGATTTGTAAGTGAGGAAGAGGAGTGTGTGAGAGTTCAGGACATACTGCAGCCTGCTCAGGGATTAGCTTGAAACCCCTGACGGGACTCCATTACAGTAGTCTAGCCCGGAGATGATAAAGGGCACCGAGTCAGGGAGTCAGGGCTTGAGTCTGGAGATGTTTTTATGAGGCCAAAGAAAGCAGATTTGGTGACGAATTAAAGGTCCAATTGGAAGAGGAGAGGGTGGAGTCGAGAATGACCGCCAGCTAATAATGAAAACATTATTGCTTCTTGAAATGTAGATGCTTTGGAAAGTAGCGAACATGCATCATCTATTGATAATTGTCAAAAATGCACCAAACCACTGTGGTCCAATGGGTGACTCGTTTATGATCTTATCCATTATAATAATAATAACTTTATTTGTATAGCACCTTACAAAACAAAGTTAAAAGGTGCTTGACAGAAAAACAAAATGCAGTTAAGAACACAGCAATAAAACAATTAAACCATTTATAAAACAATGTAAAAGAAGGAAAAGGTCAATAAAAGGCAATACGATAAAAGTGATTTTTAAGAAGAGATTTAAAAGATTACACTGAGTTTGCCTACCTATTCCGAAGCTTTGGGGCCTGAACAGCAAAGGCTCAGTCATCTTTTGTGACCAGTCTGGATTTAGGAACCACAAGTAGGCACCTGCTGGATGATCTCAGGCAGCCATCAGGCTCATAGGTAAAAGTAAGCCACTAATGTAAGCAGGAGCCTGACCATTGAGGGCTTTAAAAACAAGCAGAAAAATCTTAAAATCAATTCTAAAACGCACAGGTAGCCAGTGGAGGGCAGCGAGGACTGGTGTGATATGCTCCCTGTGTGAGTTGCAAGCCTGGCGGCAGCGTTCTATACTAATTGAAGTCTGTCGATATTAAGTTTGCTAATGGCAGAACAAAGTGCGTTACAATCAAGTCTGGAAAAAATAAAAGCATGCATGACTTTTTCCAAGACTCCACGGGAGAGGAATGACCAGAATGTGAAGAGTCATGAGCTTGATAGTAACATGAACAGTGAAGTGACCACTATGATGAACACCAATAGGAACTTCAGCTGGTTACAAATCAACCTAACTGGATGATGTTTGTCGTTGTAGCCGTGGCGGACGCAGCCATGACGCAGACCCAGACCGTCTACACTGAAGCTACGCCTGAACAGCTGGAGCAGCTGCAGCAGCAAGGCATCCACTACGATGTCATCACCTTCACAGAGGAATAGACAGACTTTTAAACCTACAAACTACAAACCACTATGAGCTGACAAGTACAGCGACCTCAACTTATTTATGCATTCAGCTAGCTAACAGCATCGCCTGCTCGGGGCGGCTGCACTGTTTTAGAGAAGATCAACGTTTTGTAAATGCAAATTGTTGCACTCATTGCTTCTGACTTAATCATAGGAGCTGTGCGTTTCAGAGTTAACTTAGGTTGGTCTGTTCTGTAATTATCAAAAATGATTTATGTTCATGTGCCTCAACTGCTTCCATTTGCAAGACAATGTTATTAAAGAGAATGAAAAGGCTTATATCATGTGTTAGAGAGTATACCGAGCGTCCAAATGAACATTTTAGTTTTTGAATGGAATTGATAAAAAGGGAGTGTTTATTTTTGGGTCTGTAACAATAATGGTGATTATTAGAATGCCACAACATTGTGTTTACTAAATATTAATATGTACATACCTTTTGCATTTGTCTTTTGTTACATGATGGAGGCTGTGTTTTGATTTGGTGAATATAAAGTGTTTAATAAGCTGAAAGCTGACACCAAATAAACCACTTTGTGTATACTTGTGTAAACTTAGTAATGTTTCTATACATCAGACAGAACATGCTGAAAGATGACGATACTCAGTGGGTCAGTAGAGGGTCAGATTGCTGGGTGAGTTTCTGAATTTGCTCCAGAGTGAAATGACTCTGAGGGACTTCCACTCTTTTATTCCAGTCTATGCGTCAAAAATGGTTATTACATATTTTGTCCAAAAAAAAAAGCCTTAAATTCTTAAAGAATAGCATGTTGGTTATGGTAATGGTTTAGCATGTCAAAAATAAGTCAAAAAAATAATCAATCACAGTGTAATTTGTCTTTAAAAATGCTTGACAACACATAAATGCAACACTAACTTATGAGTGACTTATTTCTTCATATTGATGCTGCAGCAGATGAGTCAAAGCCTGTAAAACAACCTGTAAAATGATACAGTAAATTTCTGGAAAATAACTTTTAGGTTGCTGTAACTATATGGAATATATCAGAAGTGGGCCATAACAATCCTCAATGAATCTTAATATGTCTGGTAAAAAATATTTTTTGTTTTTTGTGGACATCCCTAATCTAAAACAGCAGCAGACTACATGTTTTTTCACTGTAGCCTAGCATCTAGTATTGCAACTTTTATTACTAAATTAACGTCTATTATACACAAAATATGCAGAATGACAGAATATCTTTTCTTTTTATTGTGTTTTTCCCCCTGGATAATTATGAGTATCTGTTATGTTCATTATTATAGATTTGACTGGGAATTGAGCTTTGCCTTATTGTTTATATATACTTAAGAGCAGTGGTGGAATGTCACTAAGTACTAAGTAAAATGATTATGCTTTTTTTTTAATAAATTAAAATGCATGACAGTATATTAAGTAGTTAAATTATCCCTACCTTGACAACATTAAAATGTTGCTTTCATAAGTGCATCAATAGTAATAATCCAATAAGATATTTGGAATATATAAAACAATCTGAATGGGGCCAGTCTGCATAGCAAGCACTTGTTGATGCTGATACTTTTATACTTTTGCAAGTTTAGAATGCAACACTTGTATTTGTTGTGGAGTACAGTTCTCTGTCCTGGCACCCAAATGGTGGAACGAGCTCCCCACCGACATCAGGACATCAGACAGCCTGTACATCTTTCGCCGCAGGCTAAAGACCCACCTCTTCCAACAATACCTCGGTTAAATCTTGGTCACCTACCATATATATATATTTTAAATGCTCTTCTTCTTTTCTTCTTTAACATATAGCACTCCATAAGTACAGTCATGTACTTACTTGATTCCTGTGGTCTAAGTCTAGTACCCTCAGGTTGAATGCACTTATTGTAAGTCGCTTTGGACAAAAGCGTCAGCTAAATGACATGTAATGTAAAAAATGTAATGAGTAATTTCGCTGTGTGGTATTGGTTCTTCTACTTAAGTAAGTAAAGGATCTAAATAGTTCTTCCACCACTGCTTGAGAGTTCAATTAAGTAATGAACACCAGTTGTCTCAGTCATACAGTCCATGGTCTCAGTGCTATGGCTGCCCAGCTACCGTTTAACCAATAGGAGAGCAGCTCTTGTGACACATGTGACCCTCTACCAATCGGATTGCGCGGCGGGTTCTATCGCGAGTATAAAGGGTCCCGTTTAGCACACACCCAGTGATAGCTTCTTACACCGCGGCACTTGAAGCGCAGCTGTAAGAATTTAAACCCGTCTTTGTCTCTTTATATCAGCCTTTTTAGTCACAGCAGCAGGAAACATGGTGAGTATAAATTATGGGAGACTTTCTTTTTCATTCAACAATCCTCTCAGCCCACCTCCCATCCGTTAATTATAAATTTAAAATAGCTTTTTTTTTGCTAATTCCCGAACCTCTAGCTGTACTAGCTACCAAGGTTCGTGGTTTTACGGCACTATTAATTTTTAAATGCATTTTTTAGTAAGTGAAGTTAAGCTTATTGGTGTTATATTTCTTATGGGAATGAGAAAGACGGAGCCTGTTCATATCTGCCCGTTGTAATTTGTAACCATTTGGTGTATAAATTAAATGTGCGTAGTTTTAAATGGTCTTTGTCACATTCTTCTGTTTCCCCGCCCTGGCTGCAACCGTTCATTTTTATGACTTACAATGTGTAATCTGTTTTTTAAAAGCTGCCTGTGTAGGAATATTATATATTATGTTATGACCATTGTTGTCTGGTTTTGGTCCATTTAAGTGAGGCCCCTCCTGTTATTCCATGTAATATTCATTCTCAACACCTATTTCTGCTTTAATCATATTTTATCCATGGATAAACAGCCAATTGTTTGTGTGACTAAATATATGAAGCATGTGTCAGGTGACTTGGTCATGATGATGTGCATCTGGTTCTGTACAAAGAGTGCTTTTTATTTATTCCCCCTCACTTTAGACCTTTGATTTTGAGCTGTCTTCAGCTTGTGGTGATATCAAATATTTAATTTAATGAGCCATGGTTAAAATGACAATATTTAATTGTAAGTGTTGAGCATTGATGTTTCTTCCAGCGTGAGTGTATCTCCGTGCACGTTGGTCAAGCTGGCGTCCAGATTGGCAATGCCTGCTGGGAGCTTTACTGTCTGGAACATGGGATCCAGCCGGACGGACAGATGCCCACTGATAAAGTCCGCGGCGGAGGAGACGATTCCTTCAACACCTTCTTCAGTGAGACTGGAGCTGGAAAGCACGTCCCCAGAGCAGTTTTTGTCGACCTGGAACCCACTGTCATCGGTAAACATTCTCTCTTTGTGCAAATAAAGTGTAAATTGTGAGCTACAATGGATTCAATGTATTTTGTTTCTTTAGATGAGGTGCGCACTGGGACCTACCGCCAGCTGTTCCACCCTGAGCAGCTGATCACTGGCAAGGAGGATGCTGCCAACAACTATGCCCGTGGACACTACACCATCGGCAAAGAGCTCATTGACATGGTTCTAGATAGGATCCGCAAACTGGTGGGTAACTGATATCAGGAGGGATTAACTACTAATTTTGATTCAAATTGCCAGAATGCCGTGAATGTATCTGATATGTGATAACTGTACTCTCCTTTCCTCTCCCCAGTCCGACCAGTGCACCGGCCTTCAGGGCTTCCTGGTCTTCCACAGCTTCGGAGGTGGCACCGGCTCTGGTTTCACCTCCCTGCTGATGGAGCGTCTGTCTGTCGACTACGGCAAGAAGTCCAAGCTGGAGTTCTCCATCTACCCAGCTCCCCAGGTGTCCACCGCTGTGGTGGAGCCCTACAACTCCATCCTGACCACCCACACCACCCTGGAGCACTCTGACTGTGCCTTCATGGTCGATAATGAGGCCATCTACGATATCTGCCGTAGAAACCTTGATATTGAGCGTCCCTCGTACACCAACCTGAACAGGTTGATCAGTCAGATTGTGTCCTCTATCACTGCCTCCCTTCGTTTCGATGGTGCCCTCAATGTTGATCTGACAGAGTTCCAGACCAACTTGGTGCCATATCCCCGTATCCACTTCCCTCTGGCCACCTATGCCCCCGTCATCTCTGCTGAGAAGGCTTACCATGAGCAGTTAACGGTGTCAGAAATCACCAACGCCTGCTTTGAACCAGCCAATCAGATGGTGAAATGTGACCCTCGCCACGGCAAATACATGGCTTGTTGCCTTTTGTACCGTGGTGATGTGGTGCCCAAAGATGTTAACGCTGCCATCGCCACCATCAAGACCAAGCGCAGCATCCAGTTTGTGGACTGGTGCCCCACTGGCTTCAAGGTGGGCATCAACTACCAGCCCCCCACTGTAGTTCCTGGTGGAGACCTGGCCAAGGTCCAGAGGGCTGTGTGCATGCTGAGCAACACCACTGCTATTGCAGAGGCCTGGGCTCGGCTTGACCACAAGTTTGATCTGATGTACGCCAAGCGTGCCTTTGTTCACTGGTATGTAGGTGAGGGTATGGAGGAGGGAGAGTTCTCTGAGGCCAGAGAGGACATGGCCGCTCTGGAGAAGGATTATGATGAGGTTGGAGTCGACTCTGCTGAAGGTGAGGAAGATGAGGAGGGAGAGGAGTATTAAAGGGACAGAAAGGCACTAGAAGCACTTCAAATTTCAAGGCATTTAAAATTTGCTCTATCAAATAGCACTTTGGCTGCTCATACAAGGAAATCCGCAAAAAATGTCAGATTGGCTTAGTTACAAATAAATGTCCTGCAACACAATTGTCTGGTTTTGTTTTCTTCAAAAAGCAGTGTTAACATTTAGATTTTGTATTGAATTTTGTATTGATTTGCTGTAGTTTTTTTTTTCTCCTATGACTGTCTGTTCCACAAAAAGAGCAGTTAATCACTCTAAATGCTGTAAACACTACCACTTTTGTCCACATGGGGCTGCCAAAACACAAATGAACACTTACTAAGGTGTGAGAAAAAAACACTTTGCACACTAAGGGTTTATACAGTAGTGTTCAAAATGATAGCAGTCCAATGTGAATAACCAGATTAATCCAGGTTTTTAGTATATTTTTATTGCTACATGGCAAACAGTAACCAGTAGGTACAGTAGATTCTCAGGAAACCAACAAGACCCAGCATTCGTGATATGCAGCTCTTAAGGCTGTGCAATTGGGCAATTGGTTGAAAGGGGTGTGTTAAAAAAAAAATAGCAGTGTCTGCCCTTGACTTTACAAACTGTACAATATTTTGTACAAACTTTTTTGTTTCTAGGATTTAGCAATCCTGTGAATCACTAAACTAATATTTAGTTGTATGACCACAGTTTTTTTTTTTTTGTAACTGCTTCACATCTGTGTGGCATGGAGTCAACCAACTTGTGACACCTTTCAGCTGTTATTCCACTCCAAGATTCTTTAACAACATTCCACAATTCATTTACACGAGGTTTTGCTTCAGAAACAGCATTTTTTAAGTCACCCCACAAGTTCTCAATTGGATTAAGGTCCACTCCATAACATCAATGTTGTTGGTTTGCAACCAAGATTTTGCTGGTTTACTAGTGTGTTTGGGGTCATTGTTTTATTGAAACACCCATTTCAAGGGCATGTCCTCTTCAGCATAAGGCGACATGACCTCTTCAAGTATTTTGACATATGCAAACTGATCCATGATCCCTGGTATGTGATAAATAGGCCCAACACCATAGTAGGAGAAACATGCCCATGTCATGATGCTTCACCACCATGCTTCACTGTCTTCACTGTGTACTGTAGCTTGAATTCAGAGTTCGGGGCTCGTCTACAAACTGTCTGCGGCCCTTGGACCCAAAAAGAACAATTTTGCTCTCATCAGTCCACAAAATGTTCCTCCATTTCTCTTTGGGCCAGTTGATGTGTTCTTTGGCAGATTGTAACCTCTTCTGCACATGCCTTTTTTTTAACAGAGGGACTTTGCGGGGGATTCTTGCAAATAGATTAGCTTCACACAGACGTCTTCTAACTGTCACAGCACTTACAGGTAACTCCAGACTGTCTTTGATCATCCTGGAGCTGATCATTGGCTGAGCCTTTGCCATTCTGCTTATTCTTCCATCCATTTTGATGGTTGTCTTACATTTTCTGCCACGTGGCTCTAGTTTTGCTCTCCATTTTAAAGCATTGGAGGTCATTTTAGCTGAACAACCTATAATTGTTTGCATCTCTTTATAAGTTTTTCCCTCTCCAATCAACTTTTTAATCAAAGTACGCTGTTCTTCTGAACAATGTCTTGAACGACCCATTTTCCTCAGGCTTTCAAAGAGAAATGCATGTTCAACAAGTGCTGGCTTCATCCTTAAATAGGGGCCACCTGATTCACACCTGTTTTTTCACAAAATTGATGACCTCACTGATTGAATGCCACACTGCTATTTTTTTGAACACACCCCTTTCAACTAATTGCCCAATTGCACAGCCTTAAGAGCGTGCATATCACAAATGCTGTCTTGTTGGTTTTCTGAGAATCTACTGCACCTACTGATAACTTGTTTGCCATGTAGCAATAAAAATATACTAAAAACCGGGCGTTCCCGGAGGCACACCTGGTAGAGCGCGTAGCATTGAGGCATTGTCCTCGTAAGCGGGCGGCCCGGGTTCGAATCCGACTCGGAGCACTTTCTCGCATGTCTTCCCCTCTGTCTCCCCCTTCACTCTGCCCTATCAATAAAGCCCAAAAGAAAATATCTTAAAAAAATAAAATAAACCTGGATTAATCTGGTTAGTCACATTGGACTCCTATTATTTTGAACACTACTGTATATGTGCTGTTAGCAAAACCAGTCTCTTACCTCAAAGTAGCTAATCCTGCTAGTTGAATGTATATGAATGTATGAAATTTTGATGGTTAACAAATTTACACACTTGACTCAAATGCGATAAGACCTGTTTTGCTTCAAGTCTTACTTGAATGAAAACACCATGATGATGAAACCATGATTCAAATATGCTCACTATCAGTTTAACAAACTACATTTCACAAATGTGTATGTATAATGTAAACACTGAAGTAATGTATGTATTCTGAAAAACTTGACAAGTAATTGTTTATTGGTGTACAGCAATGCAACTGATAACATGAATTAACCTAACTCCAAACTAAAGGTAATGTATTCAGTCTTAAACCCCCCAAAAAGAAAGAAAGAAAGAAAGACAACTTTGTATAACAGGGAAATGTTTTTTTTATTACAGAGCAGAACTGACATGTTTGGATTGTTTAGTCTGAACAGCCAAACTCATTTGACAGACAAACATTTCTTTTTGGAATGCCTTTAATTTGAAACAGTTGGTTCCTGTTTAAATAGTGTTTCATGTCCCTTTTAATACTCCTCTTCCTCAGCCCTTGAAAGAGTAACTCGGACCTGCTAATGCCCTCTCTGGCCCTTCCATCACATTAAATAGACATTTCAGGAGCTTAATTCTGAACAGCCGAACTGGTAATTAATAGACAAACATTTCTTTTTGGAATGTATGTAAGGACAATGGAATCAATTGTTTCCTGTCTAACGAGTGCCTTTCTGTCCCTTTAATACTCCTCTCCTTCCTCCTCTCCCTCACCTTCAGCAGAGTCGACTCCAACCTCTTCATAATCCTTCTCCAGAGCGGCCATGTCCTCTCTGGCCTCAGAGAACTCTCCCTCCTCCATACCCTCACCTACATACCAGTGAACAAAGGCACGCTTGGCGTACATCAGATCAAACTTGTGGTCAAGCCGAGCCCAGGCCTCTGCAATAGCAGTGGTGTTGCTCAGCATGCACACAGCCCTCTGGACCTTGGCCAGGTCTCCACCAGGAACTACAGTGGGGGGCTGGTAGTTGATGCCCACCTTGAAACCAGTGGGGCACCAGTCCACAAACTGGATGGTGCGCTTGGTCTTGATGGTGGCGATGGCAGCGTTAACATCTTTGGGCACCACATCACCACGGTACAAAAGGCAACAAGCCATGTATTTGCCGTGGCGAGGGTCACATTTCACCATCTGATTGGCTGGTTCAAAGCAGGCGTTGGTGATTTCTGACACTGAGAGCTGCTCATGGTAAGCCTTCTCAGCAGAGATGACGGGGGCATAGGTGGCCAGAGGGAAGTGGATACGGGGATATGGCACCAAGTTGGTCTGGAACTCTGTCAGATCAACATTGAGGGCACCATCGAAACGAAGGGAGGCAGTGATAGAGGACACAATCTGACCAATTAGCCTGTTCAAGTTGGTGTATGAGGGACGCTCAATATCAAGGTTTCTACGGCAGATATCATAGATGGCCTCGTTATCGACCATGAAGGCACAGTCAGAGTGCTCCAGGGTGGTGTGGGTGGTCAGGATGGAGTTGTAGGGCTCCACCACAGCGGTGGACACCTGGGGAGCTGGATAGATGGAGAACTCCAGCTTGGACTTCTTGCCGTAGTCGACAGACAGACGCTCCATCAGCAGGGAGGTGAAACCAGAGCCGGTGCCACCTCCGAAGCTGTGGAAGACCAGGAAGCCCTGAAGGCCGGTGCACTGGTCAGCCTGAGGACAGAAAGGGAGAGATAAATATAAGATACAAAACAATGATTTCATTTGATCTTTGAATGGAAATTAGGAATGAATCCCTCCTGATATCAGTTACCCACCAGTTTGCGGATCCTGTCCAGCACCAGGTCGATGATCTCTTTGCCGATGGTGTAGTGTCCTCGGGCGTAGTTGTTGGCAGCATCCTCCTTGCCAGTGATCAGCTGCTCAGGGTGGAACAACTGGCGGTAGGTCCCAGAGCGCACCTCATCTGGAGAGATAAGCATTGAATAAGTTCAGAGTTTTCAGATATTTCACTTTTAACCTGCCTCAGTTAATGTTCAGCCAGAGGTGATGAAACTTACCGATAACAGTGGGCTCCAGGTCGACAAAAACTGCTCTGGGGACGTGCTTTCCAGCTCCAGTCTCACTGAAGAAGGTGTTGAAGGAATCATCTCCTCCGCCGATGGTCTTGTCACTGGGCATCTGTCCGTCCGGCTGGATCCCATGTTCCAGACAGTAAAGCTCCCAGCAGGCATTGCCAATCTGGACGCCAGCCTGACCAACGTGGATAGAGATACACTCACGCTGTGGAAGGAAAAAACAAGAATAAAGTTTATTTACCTCTATGCATTACACTGGAAAAAGAGGTATGGAACACTGCAAAATGTGCACATTTCACTGTAAGTTATTATCACAGTTATTATCAATCAAACAGGGTTATTCTTAGTTGTACTGGATGAAAATGGAGGTTTTTAGATTGGTATTTGATATCATACCAAATAGATATCAAGTATATGTTGTGGAAAATTGTTGGAAAATTAAATAATTATTATTGTATAAATGTAACTGTTATTATTTAATAGACAGTAGAAATCTAATTTGACCAGCAACAATAAATAGTCAAGTACAGAAAATAAGAGTTGAGTCTGGGCGTGGAGGAGATGAAACAACAGAAGATAAAGCTCCTCTGTGACCCGGGCTGTAGCCATTAAGGGGGGCACACAGCAATGTCCATTAACTGACAGCATGAATATTTAATGCCTTGCGCCATGATGACTGTGCTCCTAATCCTTTCTCCCTGCGGACAGGGATTCTCCGGGCGTGGGGAGTCTGAAGGCGAGCATCCTCCCTGCCGGTAAGTAACCCTGAATTGCCCTGTACCGGCAGTAAGTACAGCTGACTGGGACCAAACCCCGCAGAGAGCCGGTGGTCGAACAGAAGCCTTCATTATTCATTCTGTGCACATTGCAACCTGATGAAAACCTCTTTTGTTCAGTCTGCCGGGCACGTAACGTAAGCTCGCTCGCAGATCCCCACCCTGAGCACTGTCTCCTCACACCAAACCCATATCATAAATAACACATTTTGAATAAAATACTTGTTTAAGAAACTTTAAAGATTTTATGATACCTCAAGCTTGTTACCACTTTTTCCATTCATGTTAATCTCCTCCGGCCCCACTCACATCCTTATAAAAAAAAGACCCTAAAATATGTCTATTTATGACAGTTTTGAAAAGTTCTTACCATTTTGTTGTGTTGAAGTAGCGGTGGAGAGGTGGAGCTCCTCGGTAGAAATTCTTACAATTCGACAGTAAGGGGGTCGATGTAAGAAATAATGGCGCACATGATGCTGGACAGCGGTATATATACAAATGCAGCGCCTGCGCCGGTGCTGCTGCGCCGCTATTGGTCGACCCGCCGTCAGTCCGGCTCCTCCAGCCTATGCGCAGCTTCCTGTTGGATGAGCGCCTCTCCCGTTGCACAGAGCGCCTCCCAGACCACACCCGGATCCCGACATCATGGACCATTTTCTCAGCAGACATTTTGGCATGTCAGAGTGAGAAAAAAAATCACATTAAAAAAATAATGTGCTTATTTAGAAACATTAATGATTGGTGCACTCACACTCCTGTTATTGTGCATATTGGCTCACTTAAATAGCCTATCAGGTATAATGGCACGGAGCCTTCAATTCCACCTGCACCTCTCCTATTATGACATGTCAAAATGTCTGCCCAATGCTTTTGGGAAAATGCTTTATTTTCAGCGTATTGTTACCACACTGACCCAGTCTGACAAGGCCTTAAGACTTTTGATGCACTTTATCCACGTTGTGAAGCCATGCAAAATTACATAAACAGCTTGAGTCTGCATTTTAATGATAACTCACACTGTTAAATATAGTTGCATCATTTATTTTGGGACATGGTTGATGTTTTAACCCCAGAACAAAAAAATCTTCAAATTATGACACTGATTGGTAACCATCTGCCTAAATGTTCATTCCACACTGTAAAGCATAGCATATTCATAGATTACTAAATATGGCGGTCAATATAGCAAATATTTTGAGCAGGTATGAAACTAGACCCTTTGTTATGTGGATTGTGCATCAATTTTACTGATTTAACTCCCAGAAGGCTGTTTTCTTTAATAAATAATTTGTTTTGAATATTTAACATAGCATAGATACATCAATGGTTAATAAAGATGAATAAAAATAAAATAAATTGCTACACAAACCTCAGTATTTTCAGACAGTATGCATCAATTGCCGATACCAGTTAAACACAGAATAAATCAAAAATGCATTAAATAGCTAGGACCAATTATAAATCACAACCAAGCCTTGTTTTTTCATTATATGTTCGGTACAAAAGTTTTATATTTTCGCATCTAGGGCACGTAAAAAACGATATATTTTTGCTCTGACCATGTGTAGTCTCCAGCCTCTTATGACTCCAGTTATACACCATGCAGTCAATCTTTCCACATTTTATTTAAAAACACTGGATTTTATGAAGCAGTTTTAGCTGTATTTTATTTCCAGCGTTAGGATTATATTTTCTGTCTAGCCAAGACAAAAGGGGTCAAACTGCCCTGTCAGAGATGAGGGACATGTAGGCCACAGAGCTCCACAGACGCCCAACCCCCAGCCCTCCTCCCAAGATTTAACCGTTGCTAGGAAATGAATAACGGAGTTGCCTGGATACAACCCAGTCACCACATAGACCGCCTTTATCTGGCAGTCACGTGACCCAGCTTAAATGGCAGCATTAACGGGCTGCAGTGCAGCTGCCTCTATGGGGGGATGTGAGGCGCCGCGGCCACCTCTTCTCCAAAAAATCTTCCACCCCGATGTCCTGTGTCTGTGGGGAATCACACTGCCCCTCGTCGACAAGTGCATGTGTCCTCCTCTTATAAAACTGATGAATAAAATAAATAATATCATGATGACGAGGATGGGGTGTGGCTTGCATGGCATCAGTGTGTCTCAACTCTTTTGTTCACACACATCAAGGCACTTGTTCATATAAAACCTGGAGAACTAGATGTCGGTAGATGCTCTGTTTCTGTCAGACATTCAGGTTTCAATAAGAAAAGCCCATAAATTGTTCCTCAGCGGACCTAAAGAACAGGAAAGCAAACTATCAGACAGTTAAGCTGCCTGGTTGCTAACAACAAAGGGAGCTCTTTGACAACAGTTGTCCCACAGGCAGAAATGATAGCTCTTTGAATGTGGGGGGACTTAAAATAACACACTTTGAGGTGCAAGGAGAAGCTGATCTCAGTTTATGACGGCTGCAGAAGAGCACCTGCAGCCACAATCACAGTGTTAATCAGATCCATCAGATCAAACCAACATACTCTAACATGTACGGGGTCACATGATTTCTTAAAAAGAAACTTTTGCTGTATGATTTGTGTGATATCCTACAAATTCTGACATGTAACAAGATCTCCAACCTAAACGACAGAATAGGTCGTCTGTCAATACCGTCCAAAAAGACCCATATTTAATTGTCTGCTGGGAAAGAGTGGAGGAAAGTGTTCTTTAAGTGGCACACATCATGATACATAAAATCTATAAAAGGCTGCCGTTTAGTTGAATTTCTGCTACAAAGCCACTTTCCTAGGTTTACGGCAAAAAAGTTCCTTGTTAGGGGTTCTAAATGACAGTTTAAAGAGTCAATAAATTATGTAAATGCTTGATGTAAAGTTGCATAGTTCAGTAAAAATGTGATGCACAGAAGTTAAGCGATGTTTGAATCACATCATTCACAAAATGTTTTCACATGGGACATGAACCCTGTCTTCCTGGGTTTGTTTGACCCTACCGAAGTGCAAATTTAGTGCTTTAAACTTCGCCTCTGCGTTGTTCATAAATGCATATTTACTACGACCACTAGAGGGCGGGGGTGGACGGTCTAAAACGTAAATATTGGTCGTATTTGTTTAGGGTTTAGGGACCAAAAACACTTGCTTAAGGTCACGGCTCGTTTGGTTCACCCACCTCCTCTCCCGCCCTCCCAATAGTGGACTTATAACCCTGAGTCCAAAAAAAGTTGGGATGTAATAAAACCATAGACTGTATAAGAATAAAACCAAATGCAATGCTCAAACTGGGACTGTTACTGTAAATACTCATTCTGAATTTGATGCATTCTGTTTTTATTTCCATTTTAAACATTGTCTCAAGTTTTTGGAACTGGGGTTGTAAGTGACTTTTAACATTATATTGTTTTGGCAGCAGACAAAAATTCATGTGATACCTACAAATTCAAGCACTTTATTTTCCATGGAAATCACTATGATTTGCTCTTGAGAACAGCTTGAACCAACAACATATGACTTCTACTTTATTGCATTTTCTGTTGCAGTATATCTGGCTCCTGAAATATGATCCCCCACTTCTGAGTGAGCTGAGTAGATTTACTCATTATAAAATACTAAGAGCTACTTCCCATGAAATGAATCTGAAAAATTGCAGAACTCAATTTACAACTTTTTCCTTCCTTGAAAACGTGTTTTCTTTTCTGGGAATGTGTTGCTGTTACCTCTTCTATCGTTATTTCCGTTGGTTGATAATGTGCTATTTCCTTTTCCTGAACATGTGCTTTCTCTTTCCAACTCCTTTTCTTTCTCTGTTTTCCATCATACTTGCATGATACAAAACTTGCAGTTTGACTACCACAACTAGAGCTATTAATAAATAGCTTAAATAATAATGTATTTCATGTTTGTGTGGTTGTACCTGTGTTTCTATATTCTAGCATTGACTGTATTTTGACTTGTAGGTGTGTACTACATTTGTAGATCCCCAGTATCATAAATACTTAATACTTAAAGTCATCACAGAGAGCAATAACAGAGAGCCTTTCTCCACTGTAATGTGTCAGCACTGGAGAAAGGTCTGGCTCCACCCATTATCATTCTGGGGATAAGGGTAAAAAGCTTTGGCTTGTTTGTATTTTGTCCTGGATGGCGGTGATTGAAATAGACAACGGAAGAAGAGAAGAATGTCGTATGGCGTCCGATGGCAGGCTGATCCAACTGTGTACATCCGGTGAGTCAGTTTACTTGTTATGTTATCAGCCCTGATGCCAGCCAAAAATGTTGCCATTGTTCATGTCTGCAAACCACAGAGACACGTTGATCTACAATGTTTTTAACAGCAAAACAATGTAAGCATTATACGTACCTGGAAAAATTCAATAGACACGTTTTCTTGTCATTGTGATGAATGTGATGTTTATATTATTTATATTGCGTCCCGTTGTTGGGAGCTTTGTCTAGAATAATTTTTTTGTTCACTCTATCCCTGTTATTTCTTTTCCTTACCTTAAGCAAGTGGTTTTGGTGCCAAACCTTAACAAAAGTGTTTTAGTATTTTCAGTTTATAAAACAGCAGTCTTCACATTTACATCATATCTGAGCGACAGTAGTCACGTGTTAATATGAGAACTAGTTGCAACGGTTAAAATGTTCTTAGTCAATGTATTTTTGGTTAAAAACTTAGATATTTAACCTTATCTGCGGTTTTCAGAAACGATACAATGCCAACATTTATTCTGGCAACTGGGTTGTATTTTGTTTTGATAATTATAATGCTGTGCAGAGTAACTTGTAACTTTACATTTCGCTAGTGATTTTATGATCTTTTTCCCACAGATTTACGAGGGCGCACTTTGTGTTCTCAGCTGTCATGTTTAGGCTTGGTAACTCATAGATACACGCTTGTAAGAACAACACACACACTCACACATGTAAAACATGTAAAAAAAAAACGTGTAAAAAACATGTAAAACAAACATAGTGAACAGTTGTTATTAGTAACTGGCCGGAGGCAGGCCTTGCCCAAGGAGAATAAAATGTAAATTATTACAGTGATCGGGGCCCACTCGAACTGAATTCCTGCAAGAATTATGATGAGACCAGATCTGCATAACTTTACCGGTGACCAAAATAAAGGCTGGTATTGGGACCTTACTTTTTCTCCAGTCTCCAGTTTACTCTTGGGCTTCTAATCAACGAACCAGAAAACAATTGCATTTTATGTGCATGTCATAGCAGAAGCCACATTTTTAGCAATCATAATTGACTACTAAATAATGTGTGCCTTTTTTATTTGCAGAATCAAAACATGGATGTCTGTAAGTGAACAGCATCCTGTGAGGTTCTTCCACACTCTTGCAATCACACCAGTCAAACTACCAAAATCTTTGTTTATTATTTAATGTGAGTAAGGATAATGTGACTTTCCTCTTTTATCTGATGGCCCAGTTTAGCAGTCAACATAAGAATTCTGCAGTGACAGATGGAACATGTGCTTTGTCACTTTGCTGGGTATCATATTCTTTCGTTGCAGGACAGTGCGGTCAGTTTCATGCCGTGAAGTACCACTCCCATCTCTCCAGAATTCCCATCCTCCCTCTCTCCTCCTGTTGTGCAGCTGCTCAGACCCTCCCTGTCTCACAGCTGCTGGAGAGGAGCAGCAGCAGGAGGAGGAGGAGGAGGGAGGAGGGGAGTGCAGAATGTTCTATCAATGGCAGGGAGCCACGGCTGCTTCCTGTTTTTCTCTTTCATCCCCTGCAGTTCATGTTGAGTACAGCAACCTTAAAAAGCCGGCTGTAAATTCTACATTTTCACTTCCCTACTGCATAAATCATGAGAAAAGCAAAGTTTTGAGTTCATACTGCATTGCAGACTTGGAAGGTAGGTGAGTGAATATATTAGACAAGCCTCTTTTTAAATTGCTGCAGGATTCGGAGCAACTTAAAGAGTTTTATTGTCACTGCAAGAGTCACATTAAGTACTTTAGTTCAAACACAAAAACTGCAATTCAGGCAGTTTTAGTTCCTCAAACAAGACAGAACCGGAGGAATCACGCCCCAACGTCAGTCCAGCTGAACAGCACACACACACACACACAGACAGGCTGACATGCAGCCACGTGATCGGCCCACTGAATGACATCATTGCAGAGAATCTGGGACAAAGAGGGAGGAGAGCTGGAGAGTTGGCATGCCGGGTGGATACCGTGGCAGGCCTCAGCATCAACATGGACGCTGACTGATCTCAGCCTCAGTTGGATGGAAGCATCCCATGCAGCAGAAGCAAACAGCCATCTTGTCTCATTTATAATGCATTAAAGTGCAGTGAAAAGGAAAGCCACATATTTTTAACAAAGAATTTGCTTTAAAGCCCCAGGGAAGGGCCACAGCTCTATATTGATTTGCCACACCTACATCATGGATTGATGCAGCCCTTACTCATTCCTCTGCATGCATAATAAATATGCTTTAACTAGCCCTTTATTTTAAAAATTATTACTTGTAATTGTGCACACAACTGGGGAAAAATGCACTGCAAAAATGTTCAAAGCAAAAAAATAAAAAATATTATTATTATTATTATTGTAGTTGTTGTCTTAATCCCCAAAAAAAACATTGCATACCCTGCCAACAATATATATATATATATAAATATATATATATATATATATATATATATATTTAATTACTTTTAACTGTGCATACAACTGGGGAAAAGTACACTGCAAAAAGGTTTAAAGCTGCGGAAAAAAATAATATTTGTAGTTTTAATGCCATAAAAATACCCTGCCAACAGTATGTATGTTATTGCAGCGCATTTGAAAAGCAGGTTTTACAAAAAAATTAAATTTAAATTGCAATGCAAATTACAGATCAGCTCAATTTGAACATAATTATCAAATGTTGGTAGTAGAGGCTTTTTTTGTCCACGGTGCACAGAGGTAATCCCCTCCACCTCCCGGTATAAATCTGCTAGCACCGCCCTCCTGTTCAGCAGTTGTTGCATCGACCCCGTTGGGTACAACACGCGACGCAAACCCCACCGTTTTTAAAAAGCCCCTTTCTTCACATTGTCTTCTCCTCTCCCTCTTTGAACCTCAATCTTAAACATGGTAAGTTTATTTATTTTTTCTTCATCTGTCTTTCTGACGCGGTTATGTGCGGTAGAATTGAAGGTGAAGCGGCGTTTCTGTCGACGCCGTTACCGGGTCTCCGTCTCCTATTTAATACTCACCCAGCCTTTTTTGGCTTTATTTTCATTTATTGTTAGGCCGTTATATCTAGGGATGGAAGTAAAGAGTTTATGTTTGCTGTTGTTTGGCGCACAGAGCGGTCTGCAGCTCTGGCACGGTGTGATTGTCATTGTGAGGAGATGAGAACAATGCACTGCCTGTCTCCACTCAGGGCTCACCAACAGCCACTCAGGTGGATAAATCTGATTTTCTATATAAAGCAGCAGCATTAATTATCTTTATGTGTTTATTTTGTAAAATTTACCTGTTTACCTTAAGGTAAAAATCTGACGAGATGCATATGTCCTACACTGTAGGAAGGTAGGGAGGGGCAGACTGGGTGGAGATGGATGGAGACATTAGATTGCAGCTATCATTTGTAATACGTAAGATACAGCAGCAAATATATTTTTAATCTCATCCATTATTAAAACAGAAATTGGTGCAATATAAAGCATGTGTTTTAAGCATGAAGTATAATGGTTTCATCCAGATACACTTCGATTTTAAATATCAATTATTTGATTTTATCCAGACTGCTAATTTCATTTTGAAATATATTAAAGTATAATATAAAATGACACAGTTGTGCAGGGGCAGATTTCCCCCCACCCCCAGCATCTGCTGTGATTTTGCTTCCTCAAGCCTTAGGAGCTGGTGGAATCTTCCACACTGATGTGTGCAAGCAAATTCATTTGCATTTGTGCTTTGGCTTGCAAAAGAGGGGGAGTGTGGGATAAAAAAAGACAAGGCAAGAGGACAAAAAGGACTGAAAGAAAGATGAGAGGAGCGTCCTGCCTCGGCGGGGGCTGCTGTCAGGCATTTTTGTCCCCTGCAGATTGTGGTGCAGGGAGGTGCCTGCTGCTGCACTGCATCTTCAGCTCAGATAGGGGGAGCAACGCAATGTCCCTAAGTTACAGATGCATTAGATTAGATTGTGGTAGATTTCATATCAAAGCCAGCACAGTCAGAATGTAAATAAGTGTGAACTCTAAATGCATACAAGTGAATAACATCTTTTTTTTCTTTTATTTCCACAGCGTGAGTGTATCTCTATCCACGTTGGTCAGGCTGGTGTCCAGATTGGCAATGCCTGCTGGGAGCTTTACTGTCTGGAACATGGGATCCAGCCGGACGGACAGATGCCCAGTGACAAGACACTCGGCGGAGGAGATGATTCCTTCAACACCTTCTTCAGTGAGACTGGAGCTGGAAAGCACGTCCCCAGAGCAGTTTTTGTCGACTTGGAGCCCACTGTCATCGGTAAAATCCCATTAAATATAAATGCCAAAGATAGCTTTTGATTTTTTTTTTTTATTTAGTCAAATGCCCTAGTCATTTCTGATCGAATCTGTCGATTCAGATGAGGTGCGCACTGGGACCTACCGCCAGCTGTTCCACCCTGAGCAGCTGATCACTGGCAAGGAGGATGCTGCCAACAACTACGCCCGTGGACACTACACCATCGGCAAAGAGATCATCGACCTGGTGCTGGACAGGATCCGCAAACTGGTGGGTAACTGATATCAGGAGGGATTAACTACTAATTTTGATTCAAATTGCAAGAATGCCATAAATGTATCTGATATGTGATAACCGTTTCTCCTTTCCTCTCCCCAGTCCGACCAGTGCACCGGCCTTCAGGGCTTCCTGGTCTTCCACAGCTTCGGAGGTGGCACCGGCTCTGGTTTCACCTCCCTGCTGATGGAGCGTCTGTCTGTCGACTACGGCAAGAAGTCCAAGCTGGAATTCTCCATCTACCCAGCTCCCCAGGTGTCCACCGCTGTGGTGGAGCCCTACAACTCCATCCTGACTACCCACACCACCCTGGAGCACTCTGACTGTGCCTTCATGGTCGATAACGAGGCCATCTACGATATCTGCCGTAGAAACCTCGATATCGAGCGTCCCACTTACACCAACTTGAACAGGTTAATCAGTCAGATTGTGTCCTCTATCACTGCCTCCCTTCGTTTCGATGGTGCCCTCAATGTTGATCTGACAGAGTTCCAGACCAACTTGGTGCCATATCCCCGTATCCACTTCCCTCTGGCCACCTATGCCCCCGTCATCTCTGCTGAGAAGGCTTACCATGAGCAGCTCTCAGTGTCAGAAATCACCAACGCCTGCTTTGAACCAGCCAATCAGATGGTGAAATGTGACCCTCGCCACGGCAAATACATGGCTTGTTGCCTGCTGTTCCGTGGTGATGTGGTGCCCAAAGATGTTAACGCTGCCATCGCCACCATCAAGACCAAGCGCACCATCCAGTTTGTGGACTGGTGCCCCACTGGTTTCAAGGTGGGCATCAACTACCAGCCCCCCACTGTAGTTCCTGGTGGAGACCTGGCCAAGGTCCAGAGGGCTGTGTGCATGCTGAGCAACACCACTGCTATTGCAGAGGCCTGGGCTCGGCTTGACCACAAGTTTGATCTGATGTACGCCAAGCGTGCCTTTGTTCACTGGTATGTAGGTGAGGGTATGGAGGAGGGAGAGTTCTCTGAGGCCAGAGAGGACATGGCCGCTCTGGAGAAGGATTATGAGGAGGTTGGAGTTGACTCCATTGAGGGTGAGGGAGAGGAGGAAGGAGAGGAATATTAAGTGGGACAAAAAAAAACACCAGTTAAACAGAAAACAATTGATTGCAATGTGTTCTTGAATGCATTCCAAACAGAAATGTTTGTCAATTATCAGTTTGGCTTTGTTCTAAATAAAATTCCTCTGACATGTGAATTTGTTTTTCTGTTGTCTTTTATAAATTATATATATATATATATATATATATATATATATTGACTGGAGGGAGGTCTTAGTATTTGTGTGGCTGCTTCATTGGTATCTGTACTGTTAAAGTGTCATGAATCACAGTAAACAAGGCTATGCATCTGTTTCAGGCAAAGTTTATTGGAAAAACATTCAAATTCAGTTTTGCCCAAATGAAAGTATACACTCACTACCAAACTTCAAGGTACAAAAGATCCGAACACGTCTAAATTAAAATTGCTGGAAATTTTTTTGATCAAAAGCCTAAATATTACACATTTGTAAGTTTGTCATTTAGAAAATATGTTTTAAAAAAAGGTATAAAAAGACATGTCAGGTGCAGAAAACTTGTGAATCATAGCTTTCTTGGTTTGGTATTTGATAGTGTGAGGATGGTTCACACCGGTCGCTCCTGCAGCAGAGGGCAGTCGTCCACAGCTCCCCGTCTGTTTAGAAGCTTCCAGAGCATCGAGCCTCCGGAGCAGGTGTGAGCCCGGCTGAGCTGCGGGTCCGCATGCACTATCAGGTCTTCCTTCAGAGGGCGGTAGGACTTGAAGCGCCTTTTGAGAGAAGCACAAAATCCAGACAAGTTTAAATCACGCATGCTTTACGGGTAAAACCGGTCATATTGTATGTTTTTTATTATCCTCCAAAAAGTCCCATGAAAAGACAAAAAAAAACAATGTCTTAGTCTGTCAATGCAACAAAACTCCAGTACGATAAAAACTTACAGTAACATAAGAATAGAACCTCATCAAACTTATCCTTTAAAATAAATAAGATTCTGTTTTTGTAGAAAATGGATATTCACCAGTAAAGACATTTCTTACTTGTAGGAAAATGCAACTATTCCTACTGCCAAAACCAGGACCAGGATGCCCAGCACCATGGCGATGGCGCCTGGAGAAGACAGACTTGAACCTGAAACAAGGATCAAACATTTAGTGAAGCAGGATACAGGAGAAATGTATCTCTGAACCAATGCACTGCCTGAATGTCGCGTACCTATGTCGACGTTGATTTTGGCACTGGTGATAGCTAAACTAACGTCGTTGGCCATGGACACGTTGATGCAGTAGACACCGGAGTCATTGAAGAAGTGACGCAGCACCAGCAGGCACTCTTTGGAGGGCTCCACCATGTTGCACGCCGTGTGAATCGGCCTCAGGCACTCTGCGTCCAGAATCACGCTGCACACCTCTTTTGGAAGGCTTGAGGAAGAAGAGGCTCCAGTGAGTCCAAATATACAATAAACTACTAAAAAACTTTATTTCATGAACGTTGAGCTGGATCGTTTACCTTCCCTGGCAGGTAACGGTGATATCCAGAACGTTTTTGTCAGGTGTTGCAACCACAGCATTGTCCATTTGCACAATCTCAACCTTTTCAATGCCCTCTGAAAACAAAGACAAATGGTCCCTTACAATCATCTCAAGTGATTCATTTTACATCTTGATGCACATCACTAAAAAAAGGGGTTTGTCTTTTCTCAACAATCGTTCATTCGATCGACTTCACACTTGGGACCCCCATGAACTGTTAAGCTGCAGACAGACTTGCTGTTAACTGTGTCCATGTGTGCATGATGGCTACCTCGTGTGTCCTGGATGAGCATTCTTTGGATGATCAGCTCTCAATAAAGCCACTGGCAGAAATACTGGAGGTGAAGCAATCGGCCGATATTGAACAAGCTCTAGACTAATATCACTTATAAAAGTAAACTCACCAAACACTTCGATGCCGGTGCAGAAGGAGCCGTAACGATATATCACACAGTCGTCATCAGGTTTATCATCAGCGTCCCTCTTAGCCACGAGCACGACTGTAGCTTGGCCTGTCAGGGTCACTGTTCGCTTTGCATCTGGAGACAATAAACAGCAGCAGGCATTAGTTCATTAATAACACATCGTTGTCTTTTGGTGGTGCAGAATAACATTAATCTGTATTTACTGCATGTATCTCCTTTAATCAGTGGTGGAAAGTATCCAAATACATTTAAGCAAGTACTGTAAATTTGAGATAATTGTACTTTATTCAAGTAGATCCACTTTATGCTATTTTATACTTCTATTGCACTACAATCCAGAGGGAAACATTGGACTTTTTATTCCACTACATTTATCTGATAACTTTGTTAATTTTTGGGCTACAACCAACAATTATTTTCTAGATTAATTGAATGATTACTTGGTCAATAAAATATCAGAAAATAGTAAAGAATGGCCATCCGAGTTTCTCAAAGTCTTAGTCGATGTTTTTAAATGCCTTGTTTTGTCTGTGCCAAAGTAAAAGATATTCAGTTTAATATGATAAAACAGAGAAAAGCAAGACATTTCCATATATTTTGGAGGCCAGAAACAGCATTTTCTGCATTTTTTGCATTAAAAATGACTGTTATGATTAATTAATAATCACAATAGTTGGTGACCAGTCAGACTAATTGTTGCCCTTGTTACTTTGCAGATTCAGATTAATAACACAAAATATAATCAACCAAAACATTATGATGCATTATTATGCATAAAGAAATTCACAAGCTGACCTACAGAAAATAAAAAAAGTACAGTAAAAAGTTAGCAGCTACAACAATAAACACAACAGTGTTAATAATTAAAATCCAATTATATAATATAAATTATTCTGCAATTGACCATTCACCATAATGTATACTTTTACACTTTAAATTTTACTGGATGAATATTTTGATGATGGCACTTTTGTATTTTTGCTCAAGTGAAAAGTGAAATTTGAAGACTTGTAGACTTGTGACTTGAAGTTTTGTAGAGCAATAAATAAATCAAAAAGGGAAAAACTGAGCTAAACACC
Organism: Centropristis striata; assembly: GCF_030273125.1. Lineage (NCBI taxonomy): Eukaryota > Metazoa > Chordata > Actinopteri > Perciformes > Serranidae > Centropristis > Centropristis striata. The sequence goes on from NC_081521.1 coordinate 18,539,013, forward strand.
CTGAGTCACCATGCAAATCAGAATTCAAATAACAAAGCACAATAGAACAATTCATTTTGAAGTGCTCTGCGTGTTTAACACAATGGAAGTGCTTCTTTAAAGATTTACATCAAATTTACATAAAAGGAAATGGGCTGCTGCTTTTATCTGGGTCATCTCCCAGTTGGTCAGCTGGTCTTAGTTTCTGTTGTTGCACATATTTCCTCTACCAAGTGGTAAAATGAAACTTATCTTACCAGTCTGTGCCTCACTGTCAGCTAGCATGTTGGAGTTGACGGAGGGAGTCATGGCCACATTGGGAGCTTCCTGGGCAGGCTGAGTGTTGGGGGCGGAGGAGGCCTCATCCTCTGTGTTGTCCTCCTCCATGTCCGAAGGCACCATGTTGACAGTCAGACCAGTTGACTTGGTGGAAACCAGTATGGGAATAGCAGACGCCAGTGCTGGAGCTTTTACTAAACACAAGGAGGATTGTTTGAGCTTATATAACATCAGTGGTGGAAGAAGTATTCAGGTCCTTTACTGCAGTAAAAGTACTAATACCACATTGTGAAATGACTCCACTAAGTTGAAGTCCTGTATTCAAAACCTTAGTGAAGTAAAAGTAAAATAGTATCAGCATCAAAATGTACTTAAAGTATCAAAAGTAAAATAACTTGTTATGCAGATTGTTAAATACAGTAGTGTTAAAAATAATAGCAGTCCAATGTGACTAACCAGATTAATCCAGGTTTTTAGTATATTTTTTATTGCTTTTGACTTTACAAACTCAAAACTATTTTGTACAAACTTTTTTGTTTCTAGGATTTAGCAATCCTGTGAATCACTAAACTAATATTTAGTTGTATGACCACAGTTTCACTGCATATTCCAAATATATTATTGGATGATTATTATTAGAATTATTTAGATTATTATTATATAGAAGCAGCATTTAACTGTTGTCAGGTCTTGACCTGAGAAGTAATTAAAGCTGTAAGCAGAATGTAGTGAAGTAAAAAGTACAGTATTTACCTCAAAAGGTATGAAGTATAAGAATAAAGTCACATAATGGAATGGAATACTTAGTACAAGTACTTTAGATTTGTACTTAGGTATAGTACTTGATTATTCCACCAGTGTATATACTAGAGAATGTAGGTTTTATGGAATAGTTGGACATTTTAGAACATTTAGTACAGATCTTTTACTTATGCAGAAATACCACAATGTAAAATACTCTGTTACAAGTCCTATAATCAAAAAGTTACTAAAACAAAAGCACAACTAAAAGCATCAAATTATACCTAAAGTGCCAACAGGCTTGTTTCATTCACTGTTCTTACGTATACCAACAAAAAGTGATGCACCATAACTCATGACCTATGATGACGTTTGTTGTAAGACGGTTACTTCTATTGTCTGCAGTAATTGTCACAGGAGTAAAAGGGTAAAAGATTTTACATGATCTACTTTAAGTTCTGTCTTAACAACTTACAATTCTATGTAGTTATGCACAAAAGTGCCTATTTTAACCCAAACCATTATCTTTTTCTAAACTTAAAGTAGTTTTGGTGCCTAAACCTAACCAAGTAGCTTCATTTCACAAAATTAGCCATGTGTTTGGAACAGCAGCTGCAATATTTATTCCTAAAATAATAATTATGGGGGCATTTAACTTATGTGTACACAGCTTTTTATTCCTTTTTTAAAAAAACTATATATTGCAGAGTATTTCGTGAATTTCACCAAAGGATTGATAAAGTCTTCTTTCATTCATAGTGATAGTCATAATTTGTTTGTTGTTTATATTTAGCATTATTAATTAACTAAAGATAACTAAAGATATCAGATACAAGTATTGGAATAGAAATAAAAAGGATCATGAATTATTATTTCTTAAGTACCTCAAAATTGTACTCTTAATCCTTTATCAGGCAAAGAACCATATTTGGTAACTTGAGTCTTGAGACCTCTATAACAGGTCTCCTCGCTCTCCGTGAGGTGATAGAACCACATGGATTTCTACATCACAGATAGGGACACTGTGGCATCTGACCAATCAGTAAATCATACAAGATTCAAGCTTTCCTATGTTGTGATTCTATTAAAATAAGTATACAACTAAATTTACGTGTGCTTCTCATATATAAGGTGCTTTAAAAAAGACATTCAGACATTACGCATATCTAATAAGTAGTCTAAAAAGATAATAAATAGTTTAAAGGTAAAAGATAAAGTGGTGATGGATGAAAATGTGTTTTTGTCTATTTAGGGTTGCTGTGGGAATGAGATTATAATAAATATAATAATAATGACTCAATTGACCTCGATTTGCAATATAAAAATGAAACATTTTGCAAAAAGTCTTGTAATATCCTCCAATAACACTTCAGGGTTGACATTTTCAATTCCCAGGAGTGCCCTATAAAGGGTAAAGTCAAGAACTTAACTCCTCTAATGCTCGAAAATGAACACGCCTTGTGTTGTTTATTTAGCTCCTGTTCTCTACCTGTGGTGACCAGGTGCATCGGTGGCCCGGGGGCCTTGGTCGGGGGGTCGACTGGCGGGTCGCAGGCCTTGTCCGGGATGACCGCCTGGATGACCACCTGAGGTTTGAAGGAGCCGGCGCTGATGTAGGTGTGAGTGACGGTCAGCTCTCTGGATATCAGAGCGCCGCTCTCGTCCCCAAAGTCCCAGTTGAAGGTGATGTCTGCGTTGCTCAGGTACTCGCTGGGGTCGTGCAGGGTGATGGTGAAGGCGATCGCCCTGTTCTGGATGAAGCGCATGTCCCCGGCCACGATGTCGTTCACTTGGTCCAGGGAGACAGCGAAGGGGATTTGATCTGAGGAAAACACCAAATAAAGAGGACTAAAGTTTATAGCTCTTATTACAATCCTGATTCCTAATAGATTTGGATGCTGTGCATTCAGAGTGTATTATAAAAACAAAAGCATATTTTTCTTTTCTGTTTTATTTACATTTTAGACATCCCAACTCTTTTTGCAACTGGAGTTGTTTTTTTTTTTGTTGCTCTTTTTACATTTTACTCTCTCTGTCGTTGTATTTCACTGCAATATATAATTATATATAAATCCTGCAGCTCTATGGCATCAGTAGTGTGAAGAACTCAAACATGTCTTTGCGCAAAATAACAGTTAGAATGACAGAAATCATAAAAGAAGAAAAAAACGCCAGTTGAATTTCTTTGATGAGTTATTTGGAAAAAATGGAATAAAATTGGAATGTATATATGCACACAAGAGTCACAAATGTTGGAAAGAAAACATTGTGTCTCCACATATTGTACATTTTGAAGCATTGTCATGTTTCCAGCCTCTCCTGTTCTCTCCTCTCTGCTCTGTGTAAACAGATTTTCACTGAATATTTGTCACGTGACCTTTGGTCTCAGCAGAATCAATCATGTCTTCAAAGTGTCTCTGAGGAGCAGAATTTAATGTTTTTAACAGGATCTGGTTAGTGCAAATGCTTTATTTTAAATGGCACATGTAGAATAAAGAGATTCTGACACAAATATCAACATTTTAAGCTTTGATTTAGTTACTTTTTCTAACAGAATCTTTTGTAACCTATGATCTTTCCAAGGACTGTCAGATTGTTCATATTTTGACAATAATGCCTGTTTTACAGTTTCTTTCTACAAGAAACAGTGGATTTTTGACAATCTTTAAAACATAGATTTCAATCTTGGGGTTCACATGGTTGATATAATAATTATTTTTCTGGGATGTTGGGAGGAGAGGTTGTCATGAACAAAAACTAAAGAAAATATAACTGTGGATTGTCTTACTGTTTAGCTTGTTTTATTGATAACATGATGCCATGACTCACCAGTGATGGAGAACTGTGTGGAGGCATATCCCAGAGGAATGAACTTCTCCTTGCTGCGGTAGTGGTAGATGACGATGTCCATGGTGTAGGAGCCTAGCGGGATGTCGTCGGTGTTGATGGTCAGAGAGGAAGACGGGCCGTCTGACACCTGCCAGTACTGACCTGCAGGTGAGCAGCACAGCTCATATGAGACACACTCTGCTGTCTCTACAGTTCATTTAATCACCATGGACAGATTATGACAAAATGTTTCCTACAGAGGAGCAAGAAACAGACTTTTTGAAGGTTTCGCCTCTCTTTGTCTTTGTTTTGCATCTTTATATAGTTATTATGTATCTTTGGTGTTGTGTCTCTATCATCATTTTGTCATTTTGGTTGTTTTGTGTCTCTTTATAGTCATTTTGTGTCCTTCATTGGTAGTTTTGTGTGTCTTTGTAGTTATTTTCTGTTGTTATTGTCAGTTCTGTGTCTCTTTGTAGTCATTTTGTGTCTTTCGTGGTCATTTTTGTGTCTCTTTGTAGTCATTTTGTGTCTTTCATGGTATTTTTTGTGTCATTCTGTAGTCATTCTGTGTCTTTCTTTGGTAGTTTTTGTCTCTTTGTAGTTATTTTGTGTCCTTACTGGTAGTTTTGTGTCTTTTTAATTTTGTTTCTTTCTTTGTTAGTTTTGTGTCTTTGTAATCATTTTGTGTCTTTCTCTGGTAGTTTTGTGTTTTTTTATAGTAATTTTGTGTTTATACTTGGTAGTTTTGTGTGTCTCTGTAGGCATTTTATGTCTTTCTTTGGTAGTTTTGTGTCTCTTTGTAGTCATTTTGTGTCCTTACTGGTAGTTTTATATGTCTTGGTAGTTATTTTGTGTGTATTTGTGGTCAATTTGTGTCTTTCTAGGTAAGTTTAATTGTTATTATAGTCTTTTTTCTTGTCTTTTTATTCATTTTGGGTCCCTCTGTAGTCATTTTATATTTCTTCATGGCCCCTGACACTTTTGGCCCCTGGGGCTGAGCCTGGTGGGCCTGTTCAGTATCCATACGTGCTGATTAAACAGAACTTCTTGTATGATGTTCAGGGTCAGAGCTTGCTTGACTGAAAAGAAGATATAAATCCTAACATGAGTATACTTCACTCTATAATATGACACTTTTTCTGGATCACCTTTGAGTCCTTTAGCCAGGAGACATGCAAAGTCTATATCCCCAAACTGAAAATCTGTTTGTTTTTAAATATTCCTTTCTTACATGTGGGGTAAATGAAGTGACATAATCTGATCATATGATAAGGCTCTCACATAATCCACCCTGGCTCATGTTTCAGCCACAACAAACTCTGCGACCCTCAGAACACAGGGAGAGGTCCTCTCACCCCAGGTCTTCCAGACGAACACGTAGGCCGGCTTCTTGTCCTTCTTCAGCGGCGTCCCATCGGGGAACACAGCCTCCCAGTCTGTGTTCTGAGCCGGGTACACAGGCTCAGACTCGTGGTACTTTGTTCCTGCAACAGAAGAAAGATGTGACTGTTAAGTGTCTGCAGCCATATAAGCATGCATATATGCTGACAATAATAATTTAAATCAGATTTGCTAACTTGCATGAAACTTAATTAAAAAAGTGCAGGAGAGTATGATGGTAATGTCATTGGTTTTGCAGATATTTGGTCATAAAATAAAGAATTTAAAAGACAGGAAATTACAAAAGTTATTACAATTCCTCCTTATATTGTTAATACGATGATGATATTTGCCTCTGAAATGTAGTGCAATAGAAGGATATACTGAGCAGAAATAGCCCATTTAATACCCTCAAAATTGTACATAAGTACTTGAGTAAATGTACTACCAATGATTGAGAGGGACGTGATTATCTTCACCAAATTTCACGGCAATTCGTCCAAAATAACATTTTTTTTGCAATTTACACTTGAAATGAGGGAAAAGGAAAAAGGAAAAGGTCATACAAAATGTAAACCATACTTTACTAAATAAACGGAAAAACTGACAACAAAGACGATCTTGGGTCAATTTAAATCTAAACTAAAAAGAACAAACAATTTTGCAGCTTGTTTACAAGATATTTAGTCAATGGACCTATGGATGAAACCATAAGGTGCGTCTTTGGATGATGGGAAAAACAAAGGAAATGCTGTATCTCAGCGAGGACATACGTGAAGTAACTGTAGGTAAAAAAGAGTGTATTAACCGCCTCATATGAACTCATGCTCAACAGGATGAACAACAGAAACAAAAATAAGGCACCAATCTGGGACCTTCTCTGGACTCATATTACACTGCCTGAGGAGCCTGTGGCATGAACACTGAACACCCTCCTTTGAATGTTTCCAATAATATAATATAATATAATATCTGTTGTATGGGCATTCTTCCTAGGTATGTCGTTATTGATGCGCCCCTTCATACTATTGTTTCTGTTTACACTTGTATTACTATGCTACTGATGTTACAGGTAATGTGTACAAAATGTCTCACAATGTCAAATGTTGTACTGTCATAGACCAAGGATAAAAGAAATAAAGACTTGAATTATAAAAACAAAAGAGTGTATTGCGCAGTGTGTGTGCACAGCATTTCAGTGTGTGTCACTGTGTGAGTGTTTGTGTGTGAGTGAGTAAGTGACTGTGTGACTGTGACTGATAATATAATAATATACAATAAATATCTGTATTTAAATATGTGTGTGTATGTGTGTGTGTGTGTGTGTGTGTGTGTGTGTGTGTTACCGTTGACGACACAGTCTTCAGCCCACACCACGTCTCCGTCTGGCTGCAGCTTCTGGTTGTGAGGGAACTCGAGGTCGATGGTGAAAGTAACTTTGGCTGCAGTGAGAGTTGGGGAGTCGTTCCCCACGTTGAAGCTCACTCTGCCACCTGAACCCAGAAAACACGGAACATGACATGAACAAACTTGTCTGCAGATATGTTTAATGATCCTCACATGAAATACATATATGTGTGTGTGTGTGTGTGTGTGTGTGTGTGTGTGTGTGTGTAACTAAAGTTTTTTTCACTTTAATATTACCATCTTTTCTAAAAAGGACATGAAATGTAGTGTTTTACTGTAAGAAAACATAAAGTTGCCTGCATTCAGCAACATGTATTTTTTTTGTATTTTTAACATAGATTTCACTGTAATTTAACATTCATTAAGCAATTGAATAATACTGTAAAAAAATGTTTTAAAATAATTGTAATTACTGTATTTTGTATGGCATTTGCAATTAATGTAGAAAGGCAAGAAAAAAACCTGTAAAATATTGTGGTAAATTTAAAAAGAAACAGAAAATCTGAGCTTTTGAAGGTGATTTTGCCAACAATATTTCATCAGGTACCTTTCCAGGAATCTTTGTATCGTGGGTCTCCGTCCTTCCAGATCGGGTACATCTTATTGTTCCATGATGGATAACGAGTGAAGCGGTTTCTGGGCTCTGAAATATAAAAAAAAAATATTAAAAACAGAACATGAACACTGCTGCGTACACGTTTCCCAACTATATATTTAACATGTCTTAAATATTCCCAGTAGTTTCTGAATAAAGTAATTTGGGACTCATTATAGGTAAAATGTTAAATTGATACCAAAAAATAATGAATGCATATTAATTATAAATGTCTTATTTGTCTGCAGCAAACACACCATTCAACAAACAAATTCATTCTTATTTATTAGTAATATCAACTTAAATTTAAATTAAGTTTTTCATTTATGGAACTTACTTTTTAAGCTTGATAGTTTTGTTTTTATTCTCTTGTGAAAAAAATCTTTGCTCTCCTAAAAAGCCTCTCAGAGCGATTTATTTATTGGTTTTACAGTTTGGTAAACTCAATTGTTGGAATAAATATATTACATAATATATTCAGGTTGTGTAATATTTATCAGCAGTGAAAGGTTAATCTGACTGAACCTCAATGAGTTTTATTTCCCGTCCCTCCAATCCGTCTCATGTGATGCTCATCTGAGGTTTTGCAGGATTTGATCACAGATTAACGGCGTCACACGGCAGAATTTGGATTAAACACAAAGTCAGATAACAGAACGAATTATCATCTGAATCAGACGACTTTTAACCCTCTGAACCCCGAGACATTAAAGGGCACCTTTTTGCTCTTTTTAACATTCTCCTCTCTGTGTCCTTGTATTTCACTGCAATATATAAAATCTAATATACATCAACAAGTCCTGCAGCTCTATGTAATCAGCACAATCATGGCTAGAAGTGGGAACAACCATTTTAAAATTTCTTTTGTGAAGAATAATACAGTTATAATGACATAAATCATAAAAAAAAAGAAACCATGCAAGTTGATTATATTTTGAAAATTTGGAATTAAATGGAATTCATATATAAACACTTGTCACAATGTTGTATAAAAAGAAAAAAAATCAGTTTTCACATATTGTACATATTGAAGTATTGTCATGTTTCCAGTCTCTCCTGTCCTCTCCTCTCTGCTCTGTGTAAACAGATTTTCAGTGAATATTTGTCACGTGACCGTTGGTCTCAGCAGAATCAATCATGTCTTCACAGTGTCTCTGAGGAGCAGAATTTAATGTTTTTAACAGGATCTTGTTAGTGCAAAACATTTTATTTTAAATGACACATGTAGAATAAAGTGATTCTGACACAAATATCAACAATTTAAGCTTCTTTTTGGTCACTTTTCAAACGCTGTAACCAATTGCCCGTTCAAGGACTGTTGGAAAGTTCAGATTCCAACAACAATGCCTGTTTCATCATTTAAGACATTAAGCAATAGCATAATGCTTTGTGGTTATTATTTGTACCATTTTTAATGACATTTACACCCAATGTAAACCCTGTAAAATATCAGTACATTTCAGAAAATAATTCAGTTTAGGTGTGTCCAGAACCACATTACATAAGATTTACATTCAGTTCCTGAAGGTTTACCCTCAGCCTCCCCCTGACCTCCTGACTATAGTTAAACCCATAGACTGTGTAAAGTTAAAGCCTATCTGAAATTTCTGTGGATTTGTATTCTGTCCCCGTAAAGCCGGGACGGTCCCCACAACGAGACTGTGAGCTCAGATTGATGTCGCCATAGAGTGAGCCCGTTGCAGACACAGACACACTCAAAGAATGTTGAACTTTAGGATTTAGAAACATAATCACTGCTTTGCTTTAAAAAAAAAAAAAAAAAAAGGTCACATTCTGTGTCGTTTACACTCATGCATGGCTGAATGAAGAGGTCATGGGAAAAAAACCTGCATGCTTTAATAGACTCTAACTTTAATGTTACATATCATAAAGTCTGTTTATCGCCTGTTTATGACTTGGAAAGCAGCAGAGGAATGTAGCTAAGTACATTTCCCCAATTATTGAGTACAAATTTTTGATATTAATCTTTTCAATTCATGCAAATGTATAAATTTATACTCCTCTACATTTCAGAGAGAAACATTCTGCTTTTTGCTCCGCTACATTTATCTGACAGCTTTATTTTACATTAAAAAACAACATTTTCTTAATAAAAACTGTATTCATATAGCACCATCATATATTATTCAACATTTCATAGATTCAATTTATTTATTATTTTGATTAAATTATTTTTTGTTGTTTCATTATTTATTTTCTATAGAAAAATATATATATTTTTTTATTCCTTTTTAAATTAATTCATCATATATTATTAGATATGATAATCTAATATATTTTACCGGTCAAATTTCTTTATTAAATTGATTAATTTATTTGTTATTTTTATTGAAAAATATTATCTATTTATTTTTATTAATGTATTAGTTCAGAGTTATTTCTCCTTTTATTATTTTATTTTAAATATTATATATTTTTATTTTGTATTTATTTATATACCTTTTTAATGTATTGTTATTGATTGATTTGTTTTTCATTAAAAACAATTTTTTTTCACTTTTTAACTGACTCATCATATACTGTTAGATATGATCATATAATATATTTCAGCAATTTTATTGTATTTTTTCTTTTTCATCGCTATAAATGTATCTAATAATAGTGATGTAATTAACGTAATTTAATTTTGAATGGAAGAACTTTACTTAAGATCAAGCATTTTTTATGAAACACTCGAATAAGTTATTTTATAGATAATTTATTTTTAGTACATATGTCTTTTTTATGTATATCTGCAGAATTAAGTTGTTTTAAGTGTTTGGCTACTTTTGCTACTGGAAATTTCACAGTTTTTTTACAATTTATTTTTCCTTTTATTTTTTGATAATAAATGTAAAGGTTTACTGTAAGAAAACAGAAAGTTGGCAACACACACACACACACACACACACACACACACACACACACACACATATTTCATGTGAGGATCATTAAAAAATCATTAAATCATCACCATCAAAGATCATTACATTTTTTACCATTTTTTATTTTTTACAATTCTTATTCTTATTTTTTTTTTTTATTTAAAGTTAAATTGAGAAATATGATTTCTGTTTTTTTTAATGCATAATTCATATAATTTATATACTTTACATGCATTTCTCTAATAATACTGAGCTACATTAAATTTTGAATTCAAAACTTTAACTTAAAATTGAGAACTTTTTATATTGCAGTATCACCTCTTTAAGTTTATGAACTCAGCCACACAAAGAAATACTCACTCTAAAATATATATATTTTTAAGCATTAATTTGCAGCTTTAAGCTCTATTTTCTGTACTTACTTGCAGCAGTGTGTGAAGCCAAAGCCAGGAGCACCAACAGCACACCAGACGTCCACATGTTGGCTCCGCTCCTCTGTGTGAAAAATCCCTTTTGTGAGCAGCAGACAGCAGAAATCCGTCTTTATAAACTGTCTGACGTTTGACCTCGCTTCTTAGAGTCTTAGTGGGAGAAGAAACGCCCCGCGGGCCTCCTCCAATCAGGGTTAAGGGGCACCTGGACTGATTTGTGATTTGTGTATTTACAGTAAAAAAGCACGTCTGTGGGATTAAAGCTGCACGTACAGTGGAGAGAGAAACTCATAATCACAATCAGCAACAAACTGGATCACGAGAAACACTCGAGTGTGCACAAACAGAACAAAAGAACAAACATCCTGCAAATATGAAGCTCTCTAGTCATATGCATATTCATGTAGTTACATTTAGTCAAATACTGTGCTTAAATTTTCATTTTATGCCACTTTTAATCTTCTCGTCTTTCCCACCACATTTCAGTGAGTAAAATATTCTAAATAAATGGTATGATCCATATTTACCAGCTAAGACATTAAAAATGTTGCTTATTTATTAATTAATCAGAATTATATAATCTATGTGATTCTGCATAATCAAGTTCATTTGTCATGTAATATTTCTTTACTTTTACAATTTTACACACATGAAGTCTTTCTACACTGCACTGTTGAATAAATAAGATTATAAATAAAATTATCCTTGAATAAACAAATACATTGGAAAATAGATGAATCATTCAATTTATCAATCAATTACTTGATGAATTAATTAATGTGCCAGTAAACGTAGCAAAACTAATATTAAAAATAAATGCTGGCATTAATGATTTCATTAAATATATTATTTTGTATTTCTGTTTTAATTTAGTTCTTTATATATGTACTTTCCTCCTTGTTTTTATTGATTTATTTTTATTATTTCATTTATTTTTAATTTAAAATGCTTTTTACTTATTTAATTCATTTATGTTTAAGTCCAGAGTTATTTTCCCTTTCATTATCTTATTTACTATGCTATTTTTTTATTCATATACATTCCTAATGTATTATTATTAATTAATGAATTTGTTTCATTTGTGTTTCATTAAAAATATTATTTATTTATTTATTTATTTATTTATTTATTTATTTATTTATTTATTTATTTATTTATTTATTTTCCCATTTTGTTATTGTATTTACTTGCTTATTATTTATTTATTTTTAATTTATTGATTCTTTTTAAATGTATTTTTCATAACAATTAAATTCACGTTTTTTTTATTCTATTTATTGTTCATGAATGTATTTTTTTCAATTATTTTAAATTTAAAAAATAATGTTTATTTATTTATAATTTTTTAAGTAGTTAGTCTAAAATTATTTTCCCTTTTTTCTGTATTTTCTTCTTCTTTGTCAGCTTCTGTGCTCCGTACTTTAACGGTACAACAGGATCAAATTTAAATCATGCGGTTACATTGTGGCGAGTTATTTGGGTCTTTGGGTGACAATTCCACCGAAAACACGTGTTTTTAAATACAATATGAATGGTCACCTTAATCTCTGCTGCAACCACCTGACCTATTTTGGGCTGCCTGTTAACTATCCCTAATTATGTGCGGATTTACTCTGAAATTCATGTTGCCACTGATGATTAAAACCACCTCATGAAAAACTATTAAAAAATACTTTATGTTTGTAATAAGTCAAATTTCCTGATGTACTTCAGTGTGGCACTTTGTGATGAAATAATGTCTGAAATATGAATTAAAAAGTGTAAAAGGAAGCTGTTTATTTCTGTGTCATTGGAACAATAGGTCACACATAAGAGAAGCTGGAAAAAAAGGAGGAATGCAGCTTAAATGAGGATTATTGAAGCTCTTGTGACTCCCTAAATTCATCCGGCTTTGTCCTTCTGCCCCCTCGAGAACTATAAAGTGACTTTGTTGAGAGATTTTTTGTCTCCATATCATATGTGCCAAACTGTGACACCGTTTAAACCTCTTTCTTAAAACAATGTCAGCATTCACAGCAAATCCTGTTCAGACCTGATTCATCCTGAACCCTTTAACTCCCTGCAGCCCCTACACGTATGTTCCATAGACTGTATATGAGAACTCACTGTACTACATGACGTCTTAATGCAGTTAGGGCTGTATATTATGTATCATTTATACATTATGTATGTAAATTTACAATAAGGTTTATTGGTTGAATGTTAAATATAAATCTTTTATTTACATTTGAGGCAGCGTTCCAACTTTTTTGATTGTATCCACTGTTACATCTCTGAACTATTAACAATATGGGATGAATATTTGGTAGATCTATGCTATTTTTGTACATTTTTATTGTGCAAAAATAAACAAATTATAACATTACTTATAATAAAACATAGTTGATTTAATCGTCACTTAATTTTTTTCTTATAAAATAACTAAGTAAAGTTTAATTTACTATCAATTAACCCCTTTAATGATGGTTATTATGGAGTGTTTTTATAACGTTATTATAAAAATAATTCACTATTGCTACTGGTAAATTTGTGTAGGTCATACAAATTGTTATAATCGTACTTTTACTTGAGTATTCTGATTACTTCTTGATTGAATTTATTTATTTTTAAAATTTCTCCCCCTGCCTGCAGTTCGTCAGTCCGGCCGCCGGGCGGCGCTGTGAGTGGGGGCAGTGAGCGTGCTGAGGTCAGAAGTAGAGCCGCTCCCGTGTGATTGGAGGAAGAAAGACATCAACAAAGAAAGATGGCCGAAGTGATAGAGCTGCAGAAACTCAAGGTTTGTAGTGGCACAAATGTGCGTTTATTACACACATCAGCTGCGCTCATGAGTAAACATCGTGTTTTAACAGCTGTTGGGTTTAATATCAGACAGTCAGGAGGCGAAGAGCTGAGCGGCTCGACGTGTAAAAAGCGTCCGCCGGGTGTGAACCGACAGCCGGCGTGTGTTCACGTTGTTCTCCGAGCGGCGAAGCTAACCGACAAAACCCTCAAAAACCAGCCTCTAGCGGTAATAAACAGCTCGGGATGAGTTTAAGTTAAACCACAGACGTGTAATGACTAGTTTAAAGTTCAAACGAAGCCCCTGTTGTTGTTTAAAAGAGTCCCGCCTTCTCTGTTCAAGCGCAATTAAATTAGCGGCTCAGTGACCGAGTTTGACCTCCAGCGGTCAGATTATTAATGATGGATCAGGCCCAAAATACTCCTTTTTAATGCATTTAATCTTCTCTTGTTTATAAAATAAATGAAGACTTGAAGACGTACTTGTGTAGGCAAGCATTCAGATGGTGTAGTTTGTCTTTTAATGATGCTGTAATATACGGGAATTAATAATAACTGATATTTTCAACAAATGAAATATTGATGCCATGCTGATAAAACACATGATTATACTGGTTTTAGTACAGCTGGAGACTCTGTCCACTATTTTGACTGTCAATCATTTGTATTCTTTGTCTTTTGTAGTCTTTTTGGTTGGTTTGTGTAATTTCATAGTCATTTTGTGTCTTTCTTTGGTAATTTTGTGTGTCTTTGTAGCCATTTTGTGTCTTTCTTGGTAGTTTTGTGGGTCTTAATAGTCATTTTGTGTCTTTCATCGTAATTTTTTGTCTCTTTGGAGTCATTTAATGTCTTTCTTTGCTAATTTTGTGTCTTTCCTAGAAATTTTGGGAGTCTCTTTAGCTATTAAGTGTCTTTTATTGGTAGTTTTGTGTGTCTTTGTCGTCATTTTGGTCTCTTTCTTTGGTAACTTTGTGTCTCTTTTTAATCATTTTGTGGCTTTCCTGGTAGTTTTGTGACTTTCTTTGGTAGTGTTGTGTGTCTTAGTAATGTTATGTCTTTCCTGGTAGTTTTGTGAGCCTTTGTAGTCATTTTGTGTCTTTCCTTGTTATTTTCTTTCTTCCTTGTCATTTTGTGTCCTTCTTGGTAGTTTTGTGTCTTTTTTGTAGTTTTGCATGTCTTTGTATTATTTAGTGTCTTTCCTGGTAATTTTGTGAGTCTCTTTTTCAAGTGTCTTTTGTAGGTAGTTTTGTGTCTCTTTGTCGTCATTCAATGTCTTTGTAGTTAAGAAAAAGAAGCTTAGCATGCTAATCGCGATTAACAACATTTGCACATTACATGCAGACCACTACAACGTCTGCAACTCCATAAAACACTTACTTTTCATAAGGTACGCACACCATCCAACACATACACATTGAACATTGATATTCGCAGGAAACCTTGCAAATATTATTGGAAAATTGAACCTTGTAGTGCACTTTAAAATTCCGAAAGATAGGTAGGCTAAATAGAATTACAGATGAGATGAGTCAGGTGTGGAAATCCAGAGCGAATTGGGTTACTGATATGCCTTAGACACACATCCACACACACACACACACACAGACTCTACTTCCTTTTATTTGTAGTCATTAATGGTCGATGTGTCTCTTCAACTCACATTTTGCAGGTGAACGAATTCATTTGCCCAAAAAATAGACAACCAAGTTTATGTTTTCTAGAGGAGAAAGAGATGTTTTCTCACCACATAAATCCATCACCTATAGTCCAGTCAGTCACTCTCCTTTGGTTACAGCTTGCCGAATTGAGGCAAGAATGTGAGGCCCGAGGTCTGGACACCAAGGGGAACAAAGGGGAGCTCATCGCCCGACTGCAGGCCTACCTGGAGGAGCATGGTGAGACCACAGGCCCTTCACATTCAGACATGATGTAGAACTTCTGTTGATTACAGATCTGTTAAGAGATGCTATTTCCTGTATTTTATGGATTCCTCACTGAGATCAAAGTCACTTTTGTCCTCTTTCCTTTTACAACAGAGGAAGACGTGGACGTAGATGAAGTGTTGGCAGAGGATGCAGAGGTAACGTGACACTTTTATTTCCCCTCTCAGACCTCTGCTGAGTTTCTGAAGTTGTGATAAAGTTTCAATGTTCTTTTTCAGGACTTCACTAAAGTTGAGAGTGCCAATGATGTAAAAGACGAAAAGGATTCAGAGTCTACTGAGGGTGAACCGTACGTTTATTCTCATTTAGTTTTCATAACAAAATATAACGTGTTAATAAGTTAATTAATTGTTAATTAGTGAGCTTTAGAGGTGCTTGGACAGGCTGGCCGTCTTTAGTTTTCACCTCTAATCATTCTTCGCTCATCTCATTTTTTTATGTTTTTTCTTTCAGATCTGCTGAGAAGAAGGTGGTGAAAATTGCTCCTCCATCAACTGCCACTGAAGTGCGTATGACATGTTTGCACGCAACATTTCGATTTTTAAGCTTTGATTTGCATATTTTAACACAGAAATCAAGGAAACATGTATTCAGTGTAACTTTCAGCGCTCCTCACAAGTGTGTCAGGGTGTTAAACTGATTAAAGTACAAATTAGATTCATCACATCTTTGCTAATATTCATCATCAGAAGCACATCTTCTGCCTGCAGTTTGTGTTCTGATTTATAATCTTTCCTTTTGTTGAGCAGAGACTACAGAAGAGAGCTGAGCGTTTCAACCTGCCAGCGACAGCTGAGAGCAAAAAGGCCATACGAGCAGCAAGGTCAGACTTCACCATCTGCAACTCTGAACCCCAACAAGCCGTTTCAAGTTTTTTGCCCTTATTACATTTTACTCACTGTATTGTCATGTTTCCAGCCTCTCCTGTCCTCTCCTCTCTGCTCTGTGTAAACAGATTTTCAGTGAATATTTGTCACATGACTGTTGGTCTCAGCAGAATCAATCATGTCTTCACAGTGTGTCTGATAAAAATGAATCTAGTTCTTCCAAACGCTTTATATTTGGACAGGTTTTAAATGAGACATGTAGAATAAAGTGATTTTGACAGAAATATCACAGTTTTAAGCTTTGTTTTGGTCACATGTCCGAAACATCCGTAACCTTTATTGTTTTTACAATAAACGGTGGATTTTTGGTAATTACTTAAAGAAAACATACCGTTCAATTGTCATGCAGGCGGGATTTTGGGGTTCAGAGGGTTAAACAAGCCTCCAGGTTAACTTATTGAAGTGAGGCACGATGCTCACAGACCTCTGGAAATGAATATTCTCCTTTTCTGCAGGTTTGGTGGAGCCGCAGAGGATTCCAGTCCAGCTCCAGGTCTGTTTGCTCTTTCACTATATGACTCACACATTAAAGGACATTTAGTCTGTCTGTGATGTTTGCCTGCTGAATGGATCAGTCAGCCAAAATAACTACATCACGGTGCTGATGTGTTAAAAGTCTAAATTGATGCTTTGTCTGGTCCGTCTGTGAGACGATAAGCAAACTACATTTAAAATGTTTGTGTTCTGAGTGGAGTCAGGTTTGATCAGGGCAATGCACACCTCACAGATCCGCTGCTTTCTTCTTTTTTTGCAAGAATTACTGGGAAATACAAGAATATGTGTCCCTTGCATCCAGCAAACATGAGTTTGAACGTCTTAGAATGTAACATAACATCATATATCAGGATGCTTTAGCAACATAAAGCTTTAAAATTAAAGTTTCCTGTTTTCTTCCTGCTGCTTCTCACTCATTCATCTCTCCAACAGGTGCCGTTGCAAACAGTAAAGCCCCGGTAAGTGTTGCATCATGCAGTTCACACTTTTCATTAATTCCTGCAGTTAATGAGATGATAGTAATTTTAATGTTTTGGTTTTTTATCTGTGTCTCATCAGGTGAGCGTGGAGCAGCTGAAGAAGAGAGCGGAGCGGTTCGGCATGAACGTTTCTTCCGTTTCACAAAAGGTGACTGAGAGCTTCAGTTCAGATTATCATTTCTGCCTTTTTTTGGGTCCTATCTGTGAGAATAAAGTGATATTTGACTTTTTCCTGTTATTGTTCAGATTGAAGAGGATGAGAAGCTGAAAAAGAGGAAGGAGAGGTTCGGAGCCTCAACAGCTCCAGCTGTTTCAGCTGATGTCGAGGTGGGTTCTTGTTGCTTTTTCAGGATGCATTTTGTGGTTTATGGAAGAGAAGAAGTGGAGAAGTGATTGTTGAATGCACATTTATTCCACCTGACGTCAGACTCATCTCTGACATGTTTACAGAAAATGAATGAATGTGACAGAGACTGGACACTTTATATGGTTGCCATGGCATGGTGCCTGTTATTCTTGGACATTGCAGGTTGCTGAACATTGTATAGTCAACGTGTCACACAGATGAAACATATCTGTATCAGGTGTAGTTAAACTGGCCAGACTGGTCACAGCTGATATGGTCAGGTTGGATGGTCTGTGCATGGTCAGCATATCAATATCTTACTCAAATGTTCAGTGGAGACACAAAGTCTGTTCTTCAAATACACACATATCAATAGTATCAAGTGTGCTGAGTTTACGAATACATGCAGCTGAGAATTACAAAGAAATGCATAGTAACATTTTAATTTTTGTTATTGTTTTGATTTTTGAAATAATCGTGTTCAGTTTTATTTTATGACAATGTAGGGAGTTAAACATAAAAATCCCTGTGTAAATGAAGAAAGCGCAAAGACTGTATTAATGTGTATTATTATGCTATTAAATTGTGGAAATATCTATTTTTAAAAGGAATTAAATACATCTTTTTAATTGAGCTTTTTTGGAGTAATGTTGTAGCCTTATGTTTTTATTTATTTATATTTAATTTAAAATTTTACATTATATTATTTTCTAACATTTTATTAATTTATATTTTATTTTACATTATATTGTTTTCTAACAATTTATTTTATATTTTATTTTTAATTTTACATTATATTGTTTTCTAACATTTTATTTTATATTTTAAATGTTACATTATGTTGTTTTCTAACATTTTATTTTATATTTTAATTTTACATTATATTGTTTTCTAGTATATTATTATTTATTTTATTTATATTTTTATTATTTTTTTTGTTTTCTAACATTTTATTATTTTATTGGAATTTCTCATCTTGCAAATTGTAATTTAATTTTGTTTTAATTTATTATTTATTAATTTTAAGTTTTGCTCTATCAAGCCCTTTATATAACTTGTATATACTTTTATATAAATGAATAAATGTTGATGTTTTCTTTCCGTTTTTTTCTGCAGGCAAAGAAAATGAAGCGCGCTGAAAGATTTGGAAAAGTGTGAATGAAGTTTCAGAGGCTGTGTTTATTTTATAAAGCATTTTCATTACTGCACAACAGAGATCCCTGGCGACGACACACGTCACTAAAAGGATATCTGTGAATCAAAAGTATAACTAAATACAAAGAGAAATGGGTGAGTGAAATCATTGGAAAGGCTTCTAATCATTTTCTCAGCTTCAAATCAGAAAAACGTTTCATGGAGGCTATTTTTCATTTTTGTTACTTTTCATATAGAATTAAGAGGCGTGTTCATAACATTCATGCACAGAATTATCTCCTGTGTAACATCAAGGTTTCCTATACTCCTTTTACCCGAAACTTGCTGTTATTTTTAAAGTCCATTTATCAGGACTTTGCTGAAGCAACATGTGAAACATCTGCAGCTGCTTCACAGTAAAAAAAAAACCTTTTAAAAGCTGTTTAAGGGAAATAATTTGTGTTCAATGTCTCAGGTGATTTCTTTCAGTGTAATCTTAAATTCTCAAATTAAACAGAAAATGTGCAGCTGCAGGAAGCTTGAAGGGTCAGATGTTTTGCATGTTAAAAGTTGTCTTAAATTGGGACATTTTGGAGCTCTTTTTGTGAGCACATTTCTTT
Organism: Centropristis striata; assembly: GCF_030273125.1. Classification (NCBI taxonomy): domain Eukaryota; kingdom Metazoa; phylum Chordata; class Actinopteri; order Perciformes; family Serranidae; genus Centropristis; species Centropristis striata. Next base: position 18,558,224 of record NC_081521.1, read on the forward strand.
GAACAAACTATTAAAGGTCAGAAACCTGTGAGCTTCTTACTTGTTGGAGACAGGAAATAACAGAAACTAAAATCCCAGCCAGTATTGAAAGATATCCTTTAATTATTCTAGATGCAACAAGAAAAAATACTAAAATTATTTTTAAAATGTGTGATACATTCCTTCAAAGACAAAAATTCTAACTGCAGAAATATAAAGTGTTAAGAAGATCTTGTTCTGTTTATTGTTAATAATGCAGTTTTCCCAATAGTCCAATTTAAATGATTTAACTCGCCTATTTGTATTTCCTGTGTGTGTTTAATTGTACTTTTGATTTATAAGATAAGTCAGTTATGTTTATCTTTGGGATTGGATCCATTGGTTCACTGCTTCAGTTATCTGTCCATTTTATAACATTTTGTGATTTAAAATAAATTGTTTTCAACTTTTTGGTATCAGCTTCGTTTCACTTCTGGTTGTTGTTGCTTTGAAATATGTGTCTTTAGTGTTCCCGCTCAGTTTGTCATAGGTAGTAAGTTAGTAACCGGTGTTATTTAATTATTTTTATAATGTTATGTATTTGCATTGCTCTTATTGATGAACTTGCACAGAAAAACTGAAACAAGGTCAATAAAGCTGGACAAATAAAGATAAGGAATAGACAGGACTATTATATTAATTACTATATAGAAAAAATGTAGGTGTGTAGATATAAATATTGTACGAATACATCTAAGAAGAACCAGTGACCCAACGAGAAGAATAAAGTTGTAAGGCATGCAAAGAAAAAGATACTGAACAGATATGAGGCCTGGATGGTTATGTATTTTATATGCAAGTACACATTTCTATACAGTAAATTTAAACACATACAAAGCTTCAGTACTCCAGTGACAGACAGTTTAATGACAGTTCACCCCCAATTATAAACTAAATACATTAATGTTACAGTACAGTAACCATGGTAAAATAAAAACATTTTTTACGGGCCAAGATTGTTTGTTACTTCAGTAGTGATTATCTATCTTTATCCATCTCCTCAAAAAAAGTTTGGAACCATTATTTCGGTCAATTATTTGTCCCCTTTAATAGTACTAATTGGTGTCGTATTAAATATTGTTGGATAGCCTGATTAGTCACTTTTACAACGAGGTACAACTTGTAAGGATCATGCTTCTGTTGAATGAACAACACAGCTAAACACAGCTGTGGGTAGTGCCCCAAAAATGTGCCAAAATCCCCTTTTAGAAATTAATAGAATACAATATGTGGTTAAATCGATTTTTTTAAAGTAGATAAATAAGTAATAAATGCATTCTATAAAAAAAGATAACTATAAAATAATGACAGAAATCAGTATTACTCTCATTATCATTAGCATCATAAAATCTAATTAAAGAATGTACAATAAATGTAAAAAAATATCTACAGTCATTGAAGAAATTATTAGACCAAAAATAGCTCATAATAGTTTAATTTAAAAACTGATATCTAGACATTTTCCGTGTTTTTCCTGATAATGATTTTGGTTATTATCAAGAAAACCATGGAAAATGTCTAGATATCAGCTACCCTGGTACAAGTAAAGGTTGAACAAGAAATTGGTCTATAAATCAATCTATCTATCTATCTATCTATCTATCTATCTATCTATCTATCTATCTATCTATCTATCTATCTATCTATCTATCTATCTATCTATCTATCTATCTATCTATCTATCTATCTATCTATCTATCTATCTATCTATCTATCTATCTATCTATCTATCTATCTATCTATCTATCTATCAATCAATCAATCAATCATTGTTTTTAGTGACCCTTACGGCCATCTCCTCGGGGAAGAGTCACAGAGCTCTAGATTAGCAGCACTCTATTTTTCTGCCTGTCACACGCTGAGAGACAGCGAGTGACACACAGCTGTTGGTTGTTTTGTTTTTATTTTTTATTTTATTTTCTCTTCTTTTTTTTTTGCTGGGACAGTTAGATTGTATAAATTATATGTTGATTGTAATTCAATGATTGTAAATATTGCTTTCTTTTATTGTTATTAGTTTTTATTTTATTTTAAAACGAATAACAGAATTATAATAATTTATTGTAAATATTGCTTTCCTTATCTTTTTATCTTTTTTTCTGATGGTTGCTTTGGCAATATATACATTGTTACGTCATGCCAATAAAGCCAATTGAATTGAATTGAATTGAATTGAATACTGCACCGCCGTTCCTGCCCGCTGTGACGTATGTTCCTGTGACGCGCACAGATTTTAAACTCTCGTCCTTCTCAGTGATGGCGGCTTCGTTTCCTTCTCTCCCCGCAAGCTGTAACAACAAATGGTACTACACTCGGCAGCAGATCGACAACAGCCCATCCCGGCGAGCGGGACTTGACCCGGACAAGGAGCTGTCCTACAGGCAGCAGGCGGCCAACCTGCTCCAGGACATGGGCCAGCGGCTCAATGTGTATCTTTTGTCGGGGACAAGTCTCCGGAGCTAGCAGCGTTAGCATGTTAGCCAGCCAGGTTTAGCTTCTCCTGGAGCCGGCTCGGCGCACAGCGGGCTGTTGTTTCTGTGTTCAGCTCCAACGCTTTTTGTTTGTTTTCGCGTCTCCCCACTTGTTTCCACGCTGTGTTGTGTGGTTTTAACTACGTTGTTGGCGTTATCCGAAAGCGGCGTAGTAAGCTAAGTGGGGCCGTGAAGGCCTGTGTGGTCGGCGGGCCTTCAGGACGTTAGCATTAGCATTAGCACCGCTGCTCCCTGTGAACGCGACTGGAGACATTAAATGGCTCTAGTGGAGCAACAATCTTTAAAAACATCGTGTTTTCAGTGTATTTAAGTGTTTTAATGTTTTATCCTCGGAGTCAATCACTTTGTGTAAATACATCAGCTTCGGTCTAACATTTGAAGCTAGCCTTGGTTTGTGTTGATGTGATATTGACTTTTAGAAGCCATTATATTAATTAAAACTACTTTAATTGCATGTAGGGTAATTCCCCCTTCATATACAAGACATACAATCAATGCAGGTGTGATCTGTTACTGTAGTTTTTTTAATGTTGAGTCTGTGGCTGTTTTGCATCTCTTCGCTGTGTGTTTGTTTGAAGCAATTTGTGTCTTTAAGGTATTATTTTTTTGCCCTGTAGTCTCTTTGTGGTTGTTTTTCTTCACTTTTGAGCTGTTATGTCATTTTGTGCCTCTGTGATTGTTGTGCATCTCGTTATAGTAACTGTATGTCTCTCTGTAGTCATTAGTTTCTCTTTTAAGTCATGTGTGTCTGCAAAGAGTCTGTCTTGTGTCTCTTTGTAACTGTTTTGCTTCTCTTTGTAGCTGTTTAATGTCTCCGATTGTTTTAAGTCTCTTCATAGCGCTTAAGTGTCTTTTTGAAGTAATTTGACTTTTTTGATGGTATTTTTTTTTACTCTTTGTAGTGTGTGTGCTGGTTAGGGTTCCTGTTGCTCTGCAGCTGATGTGATATTGACTTTTATAAGCCATTATCTTAATCAAAGCTCATTTCATACATCCAGATCAATTCCCCTCTTCATATACAAGATGCAGGTGTGATCTGTTCCAGCTGTTTTCTTTTTCATGTTGTCTCTGTGACTGTTTTCCATCTCTTTACTGTGCGTTTGTTGCCATTTGTGACTTTAAGGTAGTCTGTGTTGCCCTGTAGTCTCTTTATGTTTGTTTTTCTTCTCTTTTGTGCTGTTCTGTGTCTTTTTGTGTCTTGATTGTTTTACATCTCTTTATAGTAACCGTGTGTCTCTTAGTAGTCAATAGTGTCTTTTTTAAGGTAGTTTTTGCATGCAAAGAGTCTATCTTGTGTCTCTTTGTGACTGTTTTGCTTCTCTTTGTAGCTGTTTTGTGTCTCTTCATAGTACTTAGGTGTCTTTTTGAAGTAATTTGTCTTTTGTGGTGGTATTTTTTTGTCTAAGGGTTAGGGTTCCTGTGGCTCTGCAGGTGATGTGATATTGACTTTTATAAGCCATTGTCTTAATTAAAGCTCCTTTCATTACATGCAGACAAATTCCAGTCTTCATATAAAGGATATACAATCACTGTATGTGTGAACTGCTCGTATTGTTTGTTGCATTGTCCTTAACTTCCATAAACCAGGTCCCAACTTACAATTAATACAGCCATTGTGTACATGCATCGGTTCTACATGGTCCAGTCATTCACAAGATTTCACAGAAATGTAAGTATTTGTTTTTCACCCTTGAGCGCCCTGACTCAGCTGTCAGCACCTGTTTCACTCAACTCATGGACTTGTTTTTGTTTCACCCACAGGTTATTTCTCCCGCCGCACTCTTCCTCGCAGCAAAGGTCGAGGAGCAGCCCCGAAAGCTGGAGCACGTTATCAAGGTGGCCCATGCATGCCTCAATCCTCAGGATCCTTCACCAGATGTACGCAGTGATGTAAGTGTTGGGCTGGAGGCGAAATCGCCTGCAATTTTATTCTCTCTCTGCTTCTGAGCTCACCTGATGCGGGTAAAGATCGCATCTCCACAATACTGCAGCTTGTAGAGAATGATAACGTTAATGTTGACAATGTTTTATTGATTTTACTGATGATTCTGTTGTAACAAATTGACTGTAAAACTGTCTTTAAATCAAGAGAGGGACACATTTTAAGCTGCTAGATTTTATGTTTCTTGAATTGTTGATGCTCACCATCAGTTTTTTTTCTCCTTGTGTAGATGTTTTACCTCTTCTATGGCTATTTTCTCAAAAAGTAAACAACTGTGGAGTTTTGTTCTATATTAACGCTTTTTAATATTGCATTTAACTGGACGAGTTGTTTCGTTGTGAACTACTTCAGGTTAGGGGTGGGTGATCTGACCTTTTTTGATCGTGAAATCATCCACACAGAGTTCACGGTATTTAATGTCCTCGTACTTCTGTTTCCAACTTCATCTCATTGACAAGAGGATCCACGTTAATCGGACAAACCAGTCTATGATGAAGCCAGCTAGATGCTGATGTGATTAATTGCTTGACGTTGCTTCTACTTGTATGAAGTAAACAGTGAGATATAAATGGTGTTTTGGCGGATAAGGAGCTTGTGCCAAAAATGCTGATAAAACACAATTATAATCACGGGTTGTAACTGCGATTAAATAGTGATGTTATTTTTTTGGCCAGATCGCCCACCCCTCCCTCAGGTGTTTCTCCTTGTTTGGCTCAAGGGAGCAAAAAAAAACCAAAGCATGTGTACTCACTGTGTAGCTTTTAATCGCCTCTTCAGCTCTGCGTAAAGGTGAGTTTAATGTGTGTAACGGCGGATCGAGGCCTCCCAGTGAGTAACGTGCCTGTCCTCTCAACCTCAGGCCTACCTGCAACAAGCCCAAGACCTGGTCATTCTTGAGAGCATAATACTCCAGACCCTGGGTAAGTTGGGAAGGAAGAGCTGGGTCCCATTGATTTCCCTCCAGAAACACATGTGACTGTAAAAAATTGTGCTAACCTGTTTTACTTATGTCCACAGAAAGCCACATAGCAGCAGAGGCTTCATGTTAGCAGCATCCACCCACTGTTGCATTATTTTGTTTCTATTTTGTCCAGAACTTTTTACATTTCCTTCTTTTTTTTCCCCCATGTCTACATATTTTGAAGCCTACGATGAATTACAGCCGGCTTAATCCTTTCTCACATTTTCAAGCTTGTAGTCAGTTGAAGAAGAGAACGGCAGCTTTTACTCTCTGAACCCAGAGGACGTTAGACTTTTAGTTTTTGCTCCTGTCACATGTTTTTTTACTCGCTGTGGCCTCGTTTTTCACTGAAAAATATAAATCTGGCTAGGCCTGTCACGATAACACATTTTTAGGAAGATATATTTTCCTATAAAGTAACATGATAAACAATAGTATTGTTATATCAATAGACTTTCAGGCTCTGTTAAAAAAAAAAGGCACTGAGACAAACCTTATGTATTATATTGTTTTATTATTAAAATAACAGCTGGGTTTTTTCGGCAATTCGCACTGCCTGTCAAACATCCGCAGCATTACTTTAAACACAACACAAAAGAGCAGAAAAAGTCATGCATGTAAACCACAATATATTGAGTCCAGAAAAAAACTATCGTGTCCAATTTTATATATCTAACGATAAGTTATTTATTTAATTATTGTGACAGGCCTAAATCTGCTACCTAGATGGAAACGGCAAAAAAAAGAAGTTCTCCCTAGAAATAGGGAGAACTAAAAATGTTTAAAAAATTCAGTTTCACTGCCGGATTTTTCTTTTTACAGTTGGTGCCAATGGTTCCTTTTAGATAAGACATGTAGATTTTGATGTAATGTCAATTTTTCAAGCTTGGATTTAGAATTTTTTTTTTTTTGACGTAATTGGCACACATGATTCCTTCAACGACCATCAGAAATTTGAAAGTCTGATAATAGTTTCTGTTTTATAGTTTATGGTTGTTATAAATAGTTAAATTTTGAAAGTTAACGTACCTTTCTATTCCGTCAGCAGATCTTGGGGTTAAGATGATTTATTAAAAAGGCCAAATTGTGTTTTTTACCTTTCAAACTAAATTCAGCACCAGGCAACAAAGGAAGAGCTCGGGGGCGACTCAAACATTGCACCTGCATGCTTTTTAATGTTTTTCACATTCATCTCATCCAGGATGTTCTTGGAAGACTTCATGCAATATTTCATTTTATTCTGCGCAAAACTTAGTTTAACAGATTCTTCTTCTGTTTTTCAGGGACTTGAGTGATTGATTGAAATCTCTGTGGTGCTTATGTTCGTTTGACTTCTGCACATCACTTATCAAGACTCTCTTTGTCCCTTTTTTTTAATTGCAGCTTTTGAAATCACCATCGACCATCCACACACTCATGTCGTCAAGTGCACTCAGCTGGTCAGAGGTGAGCATCAACTCTCAGATTCTTTTTAAAACTCTGTCATTCTATTTCAGCGTTATTATAAGTTTGCACCTTAAATGGCCAAATCGCAGGTTTTAAGTGTGTTTCTTTGCTCTATTGTTGTTCCAGCGAGTAAGGATCTGGCTCAAACATCATACTTCATGGCCACTAACAGGTATATTCACTGTAAAACAAAAGCTTCTGTGTTCTCACGTCTGTTATTGTGTATAATCCTCTAACTCGATACATCTGCTCTCTCCTCCTCTTTCTGTTTTTTCTTGTCTTCTGGGATGTATCCTGCCACGTAGTCTGCACTTGACCACGTTCTGCCTGCAGTACAGTCCGCCGGTCGTGGCCTGCGTGTGCATCCACCTCGCCTGCAAATGGTCCAACTGGGAGATCCCCGTGTCCACAGACGGCAAACACTGGTGGGAGTATGTGGACCCCACAGTGACCCTCGAGCTGCTGGATGGTACAAAGGGCTTTTTAGTTCAGCAGAAAAAATGTGTCTGAGAAGGATCCATACATCAGTTATTTGATCTTGGCTTCTTAATTTCTTGCAGAGCTCACACACGAGTTCCTGCAGATCCTGGAGAAAACACCCAGCCGGTTGAAACGGATTCGCAACTGGAAGGTACAGATTTTTTTTTCTTTACAGCCAAGACATCCTGCATTGTGTGGACATTTATTGTTGACTGACTTCACTGTGATTGTCTGATTTTTGGCTCCCAGGCTGGAGGTCAGACACCAAAAGCCAAGCCAAAAGTGCAGGAGGACGGCGACCAGAGGGACACCATGATGAGCATGATCTCCATGGCCTCTTCAGAGAGCACCGTGGCGGGCCTGATGAGCCTCTCCGCCCCACCGTCCGCCTCATCATCCTCGTCTGCCGGGGACAAAGACCGGGTGGAGTCAGGCAGCGCTGCAACTTGGAGTGGGAAAGGTCAGACTGGAGCCGAGCAGCAGGCCAACAACGAGGTGCACGCCCCGGCCAAGGTGTCGCTCAGCGAGTACCGGGCAAAGAACGCAGACGTGCTGGCTGCCCAGAAGAGAAAACTGGAGAACATGGAGGCCAGCGTGAAGAGGGACTACGCCAACGCAGCCCAGGCTCTGATCGGGCAGCAGCAGAGGAAAGACAAGACGCAGCAGCATCACCAGCAGTCCGGCTCCTCTTCCTCAGACATGTCCAACCCCTCGCCTATTATTTTGAAAATCCCCCTGGAGAAGGAGCGGCACGAGAGGACCTCGCTCAAAATGCGCTTCCCCCTGGCCGGGGGCGGAGGCAGCGGGCACAGCGGCAGCAGCCGCGGCCAGGAACAGGACATCAAAGTGAGAATACGAGTGCCTGAGAAGCAGAGGGGGAGTTCAGGAGAGGAGGGCAAGAGCCGGGACAAGCACAGGGATCGCTCCAACCACCACCATCACCACCACCACCACCACCACCACTCCTCCTCCTCCACCAGTGCCTCGCTCTCCTCCTCACACAAACATTCTTCTAGTTCTAGTGGAGCGGTCGGAGGCAGCAAAAAGGTCCCCAGCGACTCCTCTAGAACCAGCTCCTCCTCCTCTTCTACATCACGTAAAAGGACGCACTCCCAAGATCCCACAGCAGGCGCCCACCCTCCCTCTAAAGTCAGCAAGTCCTCGAGGAACCCCTACCAGCTGCCGTCCCTGTCTTCCTCCTCGGGGCAGACTCTGGGGCACGGCCAGGACATTCTCCCTGCGCTGGGCCTCCCACACCACCAGGGGAGCTACCCGCACTCCAAAGGAGACAAGACAGATACTAACGGACACGGCGCTGCGGGCGGAGCCCAGTCGAACGAGTACCAGGACACTTTTGAGATGCTGAACTCTCTTCTGAGCGCGCAGGGCGTCCAGCCGTCCCAGCCGTCCATGTTTGACTACAGGTCCCAGTACGGGGAGTACCGGTACAGCGGCGGCTCCAGAGGGAGCAACCCGCGGCCCCCGCCCCTTCCCTCAGAACCCCCCCCCCCACTGCCACCTTTACCCAAATAACTTCTTCATCAGGAGACGGATTCTGTACATTGTACTTGACATCATGAACATCCATCTTGTTACATAAAGTGTTGTATGTTTTTTGTTTTTATTTTAAACTCACCCAACATTTTTTACAGGCTTCAGTGTGACAGCAGTGAAATGTACCGGTGAGGCAAATGAGTTTTGTTTTTTCTTTTTACTCTTGCGGGCAATAATGAGAGGCTTCAAAAGCTTGAAAAATGTGAGGAAAAAAAATACAGGAAAGTGTAGATAATATTTTCGCTCTTCTGTTTAACTAAAAATGAAATGTGATGATGGGACCTGGTCATTTTTAATTTTTTTAGCATTGTTTTGGAAGAAGTCTTGAAATCATGAGGAAACTAAAAGATTTCCATCGCATAACTGTTAGGTCTTCTTACAGATTGTCTTTTTATAATGTTTTTATAGTTATTATGTTATTTATTGATTGAATGCTTTTAAAAAAGAAAAGAAAACATAGTCCCCTTTTCTACCTTTTTTAAGGTTTCCCCTGTTTGTTCTGTTTTTGGGCAGAGGGGTGTTTCATCATGACTGTACAGGATGGTGTGAGTGCATGTCTCCAGAGCCATCCTTTCAATATTGTTTTTTATTTTTTTGAAAATTATTTTCCTCTTCAAACAGCCATAACTTTTAAAAAAAACTGAAAAAAAGAGAAGGTGATTGCCCATTGCTGGTGTTTATCTATTTTATCTCCATTATTTGGTAAAACTTGTACAAAGACTGTAAAATGTTTAAAACAAACATGAAATATTTTTTACATTTTGTTATGAAAAATTGCAAAAAAATATGTAAATTAAGCTTGTACTTTTTTCCCCCTTTTTTTAGATTTTAAGTGTTGCAGTCATTGTTTTAAATGGTTGTAAAATATTCAGTTCTCTAATCGATTACACTAATGGAAGTTCATACCAAGGAGATACATTTATGGTTTTCTATCAAAGGGTTCAAAGAGTTCAAACATATCTACACGGTATGGTCACAATGAAGGAACTGCCAACAACAAAAAAATCCCTCTAGAACAGAAATGTGAGTTTTTAATCCTGTCATGTAATTTGTCACTGGTTCATCAGTCTTTTTATGGTGATCACAAGCAAATGTAAAGAATCAAATGGGCACAATATATAAATGTACAACATTTTAAGCGTTGTTTGTGTTGGCAGCGCCCTGAAAGTGTGCCAGGTTAAAAAAACTGCTGGTGCTCACTTTGTGGTGACCATATCAAGCACAATCTACAATAAAAGTATTCACAACACACTATATCAAAGTCTAATCAAACGCCATCTGTCGTGTCCTTTATGGTTGTTTTTCATTTATAGATTTTTCTCCTTTTTGGGGATGTTTTAAAAATGTGTAAACCCCAGTATACACCTGTCAGTTCATGCTGGTCTGATTTAATCATGTAAAAGCTGTCTTTTTGACTTCATACCTCCAAACTAAAACAGTGGATATTCAGATTGTTTTTATTTTTGTAAATCACACATCAAGCAGGTTCTCCATGAACCTCCACTACAGGGTCATGAGCATGAAGTATACTATAATTTGAATTAATGATTTTGTTTTGTTTTTTTAAAAATACAGTGGAAAAGGTGCCACTTTTTTGGCAAAAGAATCGGGTATCATCTGTACATTTAATTCATACTGAGCTTTATGTGGTTTTGATTGTATAGTATTACTGCTCTTTACCTGCTTTCTTTTGTCAGTTTGTAGTCAAAAACTCATCTGTTTAGGCAGTTCACAGTAATGCAGTACAACAAATCATCAGCCAAATAATTGTAAAAAAATATTTTTGTTCCCTTGATTATATGGAAGATAAGCTAAAATGAGTACAGCTCTTTGCTCAGGCAGCAGAGGTTTTATTGGTTATTTGACTCTTGGTTGTAACAGGGAAACAGTAAATGCACTGAATATTTATCTCAGTAGGTTTGCCTACGATGCAATTGACAAAGTGTTACATGTATAATGGCTAGACTATTAGAATAGACGTCCAATATATTGTTTTATTTGATCCGGACAAATCTTCCAATTTAAGTATTAACTTTATGCTGTGAGGAAAGTCATAAAAAAAGGACATGCATTTCAAAATAAAACCCATATGTGAGAAAAATGTAGGACACTCATGCAACCTAACAATGCAAAATCACATTGCTACAATAAGTTTCATGGTTTTTTTTCACGTCTTGGTGTTTTTAGTGACACTCAGGTCTGGAAATGAAACGTTTTTGGATTTTATTTGTTTTCAGTTGAGACGTTATGTGTGAACACTGTTCTTTTTGATATAATGTGGTTGCTTTATTCTCAATTAAAGTCAATAAATATTTTAAGAAAACGCCGGCTGCATTGCGTGCTTATTAATAAAAGAAATTAGCTGCTGCAGTGCTGCTGTGGGTGGAAAATTTAATTAGAGGCTGCACTTTGATTGGCAGCTAGATCAGCCAATGACATCCCTTGATAGTTGGCCAATCAGAGCTGAAAGTGGGCGGGCTTAGCTCGTCTGCAGTGGCTGTGGCAGTTATGCAGGCAAACCGTCGTTGTGTCCCTCGGAAGCTAAACCTGGTCGGACCGCGGTGAACAAGGTAAGCAGTAGGAGACAAAAAACGCCAAGATCTTCATTGTCTGCCACCAAGGCATTTTGGTGATAGCGAGAGAGACCGCCGTCTGTCGCCATCAGCCAGCTAATATCGCGTCTGAGTCGAAAATCTTAAGAAGTAGCGATTAGCTACCGTTAGCAACGGCTAACAAAGATGGCGACGCCATAACTGAAAGAGTGACGCAGTAAAGAGAGGCGGGCTGAAGCTCGGCGTGGCGCCCGGTCAGACCTGTTAAAGACACAGAAATGTACTCATCCTACATTTAAAACTGCAATATCAATATGTTTTGTTATTTTCACAAGTACGGCAGTGATTATTTTGGTGTTTACGACTGTTATGTGTGTTAATAATTTCACTCGTAACAAAGTTTGATATACAGAGTCGGATCTGTTTTATACAGTCTATGGTCAAGCCACCTGACCTGCCAACGCCTTCTTAATGTTATTAAATATGAACAATAACATTTCCCTTAAATTCAACGTTTACTAACACAGTTATTGTCAGTATAAATTAATGTAATTTTTTTGTATTGTGTGGGGGAAATGAGTACAACAAACATTTTTTTTTTTAACCTTTGAGCCCAATTAGTGTTTAAAGGGCACGTTAATTTAGCCATGAGGCTTTAATGTACATTTCTGACTTAACCCTATGAAGCCCAACGGCTGTTTGTTTTACATTTTACCCACTGTGTCCTTTTATTTCAATGTATTATATAAAATCATGCAGCTCTATAGAATCAGCACAATCATGACTACAAATGGGAACATCTCAAAAGTATTTTCTGCAGAATAATAGTTAAAAATAAGTTCAAAATTGAATTTCTTTGATTTGAAAAATAATAATAAAATAGAATTTATCTAGGCCTATCCAACACTTTCCTAAGTGCCAACAAAAAAATTATATACTACATATTGAACTATCATCCGTGATTACATTTCTATGTGATATTACAGAATTAGTCCAAATTTGATTTGCAATATGCAGTGAGTGTATCTTTAGCCTTCATATTACTATACGTGATATGTCTTTTTGTCTATAAAATACCAGAAAATATAATGTTTCAGATTTTCAGTTAAATATTTATAACATAAATAAAACCAAATATATTAGGGAGAAAAATCCTCACATTTTAGAAGCTCAATTGTGGGAATATTTGGCAGTTTTGCTTAAATGTCTGAAACAATAACATTTTTAGAATAGCTGCTAATTTGATTTGCTGTGGATTGATTTTTGACTACTGTTTTGAGCTCCAGTCCTTGGTGCAGCTCTAGCCTCTGTATTTCACGCCTCATTTAGCCCTTCTGTCAAGACAATCTTAGAAGATGACAAAAATGTCTAGTGATATATTTTCTAAAACCTTTTGGGTTTTGTAATGTCTGTCAAAAAACCCCAAAAATATTCAACTTGCTGTCATACAAGATGGAGAAAAACAAGAAATCCTCACATCTGAGAATCCAGAATAAGGGAGTGCCTGCTATTTTTTTTCTTATAATGAAACAAATTATTAGCCCAGTATCTGAATAGGTGATTTGATTATTGCCCTGTGGCTTAATTAATTAACAGACTAATTGTTTATTTTAATAATTTTTTACAGATTTGCAATGAACAGAATAAGAATCCACGTTTTGCCTTCGAGTCGGAACCGGGTGACCCAGACTCCTCGTCCTCAGGAGCCCCAGGCCTGCTCCTTCACCCAGCGACCGTGCCCGCAGCCTCGCTTGGAAGGCCTCGAATTCTGCATCAAACACATTTTGGAGGATAAGAATGCTCCATACAAGCAGTGCAGCTACGTCTCTGCCAAGAACGGCAAACGCTGCCCGAATGCTGCACCAAAAATTGAGAGGAAAGACGGGTGAGTGGAGAGATGTTAAGCTTTCTTAACAGTCTCATCATGGGAGAAACCATGACTAGACACCTAATAACCAATCCAGGCAGCTTTCTGACAAATCTTAATCCTTGTTCCTTAGAGTGACATTCTGTGCAGAGCACGCTCGTAGGAACGCCATGGCCCTCCGAGCTCAGATGAGAAAGGCGTCTTCTGGTCCGTCCCCAGAGTCTCTGTTATCCCAACTTAGTGGATACAACCGTGCAGACACACACATCGCCGACGGAGGCCGCTCCGAAGCCAGTCGCATTCTAGGAAAGTGGTACTCTGTCATCTGTAGACTAGTTTATCTCCAGTGCATTTACTTTTTTTCTCTATCATGATGTGCTCATTTCTCTTGAGTATGGTTTTCATGTTGATCTAAACCTTCTCAATAGATGAGGACAGTTTAAGTGAGGAGGAGCAAGGTCCCTTAGTTCTAGACCAGACATGGCGAGGGGACCCTGACAGTGAGGCCGACAGCGTTGACAGTGATCATGAGGATCCTCTGAAGTAAGTTATCTCACCATCTCTCAACTTTTAATATAAAAAACTACTGCCTCAAGCAGTAGCTGTGACTGAAGTCATACTACACACTGATCTATCTGCGCAGGTTTTGTTTTTGTAGTATCTTAAAACTGAAAAGATGACAAAATGACGGATGCTCAAAAAAAAATTTGGGGTGTTCTCTACAAGCTGATGTACAGTATGGTAGTTCTGCAATACGCAATGAAACAAAACCTCTTTATATTTTTGTGGTCTAATCAGCAGTGACTTTCAGAATTAAGTATTTAAGTCAGGCATTGTCATATTTTTATGTAGTCACATATATCTTGTGCAGTTTCAATGCATTCACCATAAACGTCAGAATATGGGGGCACTCCGATTTGAGCTTCAGCTGCTTTTCTTTATGGCCTTGGCCACCAGGTGGATGATGTTTGTCTCTTTCAAAGAACTTGAATAAAGTGCATTGTGCCACAAGTCTGTGTGCTACAACTAGAATTGGGCGTGGTGTAAAAAATTGTAATTAATTAGTAACTGGTTTGACTGGGCATGCATATGGAATTTTATCGCTAGGTGTCGCTCTTGACACAGACTGAGGGGGCCAATTAATGAAAGAGTCCGCTTGGTGGCTTTAATGCACCTCTAAGCTGGTTTGCCATTGATATTTCTGCAGCGTTTATAGTTTCGTCCCGTTTTTCCAAAATATTGTCATATTGGTGCAGTTTTACTTTTTTATTTTAGACATACTTAAGATTTTGAATCAGACTGGTTGGAGCTAGTTTAAAGAGTAAAGTAGAACTGTGAAATGGTGCCTTCTGTTGTGATTTTTGGGTTAAATTATAAATGTTTTCTTTGTAATGGCAGACATGCAGGAGTTTACACAGCAGAGGAGGTGGCACTCATCACTCGAGAAAAGCTCATCAGGCTCCAGTCTCTCTACATCGACCAGTTCAAACGCCTGCAGCACCTGCTGAAAGAGAAGAAGCGCAGATACCTGCACAACCGCAAAGTGGAGCATGAAACTCTAGGTAAATATACGACTGATGGCTTATCAACTACTCACCTTTTGTCTTGTTTACATACCTATTCGGTAGTTCTTTGTTGGGAATCATCCCACATTCTTTGATGTTCATGAGTGTTACCTGTGTGTCTGTTGCGGTCAGGGAGCAGTCTGCTGACGGGGCCTGAAGGTCTGTCCATGAAGGAAAGGGAGAACCTGAAGAAGCTCAAAGCTCTGCGCCGATACCGTCGTCGGTACGGTGTGGAGGCCCTGTTGCACCGGC
Source organism: Centropristis striata (assembly GCF_030273125.1). Classification (NCBI taxonomy): domain Eukaryota; kingdom Metazoa; phylum Chordata; class Actinopteri; order Perciformes; family Serranidae; genus Centropristis; species Centropristis striata. Next base: position 18,573,353 of record NC_081521.1, read on the forward strand.
AGCTCAGGGAGAGGAGGCAGGCCGTGACGGAAGGAGCTCCTCAGGTGGGACATCATCACTGTGGAAAATATTAAAACTAACAAGCGTTTAAGGATTTAAACTTATTTTAAAGGGTTACTAATCCAGTTCTGATCCATGTCTGAAACATCTGCGTCCATCTCGGATGGTACTCTCCATCTCTAGTACTGCTTGCAGTCCTAGTTATTATTTTATTTTTTATGTTTTTATGTAAGCAGTGTTTACTTCTCTCAATATAGGGTTCATTTTAACTACTTAAATGCCTCACACCATTCAACAAAGTCATTAATGACTGGACCATGACCTATTTCACTGTCTTGGAGCAGGCTAACAATTACCGAGTCATCTGTGTATTTAATTATGGGCCTGTTGTCCCACCTGCTCTGGCACATATTTGTTTACAGGATGTAAAGAAGAGGAGAGAGTACGCATCCTTGTGGGGAGCCGGTTGATGAGCAGACTTTGTCAGAGAGACTGCCGTTCACTCTCACTCTTTGCGTCCTGTTGGTTAAAAAGTTAAGGATCCAGCCTACCAGATTATTGCTCAGCTCAAACTGTTCTAGCAGCCTTGTGGTTAAAATATGGGGTTGGATTGTATTAAAACCAGAGGAAAAGTCAACAAATAAGAGTCTGGCATGGGAGCCACTGTTATCCAAATGCTGCATCAAAAACCAAAAACTGCAGCATCTTCCACGCCCCTACGGGGTCTATAAGCAAACTGCAGAGGGTCACGTGAATGCTATGTTTTCCTTAATATTTCAGACCTCATCAATTTTTCAAATGCTTTCATTACAATTGATGTGAGTGCCACTGCTCTAAAATCATTGAGGGTTTTGGAGCTGTTGGATTTGGGAACAGGGACAACCACAGCATCCTTACAGACCTCAGGTACTAGTTGTGCCTCTAAAAATGTGTTAAAAATGTAATGGAAAGGAGGACTTAATTGCTTTGCACAGGTTTTGAGTATGCGCCCACAGATGTTGTCTGGACCATGACTTTTGTTAACTCTTATGGAGAGGAAGGCTTTATGCACTTCTTTTTGTCTTATGTTAAAGTGGTGAACGTCTATGAGCTGGTTACTCAAATTGTAGATCTCATAACTAAAATCAAAGGCAGCTCAGGTCCTGGTCCAGGCACTGGTCATCTCACTGGACTACTGCAACTCCCTCATGGCAGGCCTGACTGCCAAAGCCATCCGACCTCTAAAACTCATCCAGAATGCAGCTGCTCGATTGGTCTTCAATCTTCCCAAATTTTCACACACAACACCCCTCCTCCACTCCCTCCACTGGCTACCGGTGGCTGCGCGGATACGTTTCAAGACTCTAGCTCTGGCGTACTCTGCTGCTAACGGTTCAGGTCCTACTTACATCCAGGACCTTGTCAAACTCTACACCCCTGCCCGTCCTTTACGCTCTGCATCAGCCAAACAGCTGGCGACTCCCACCCTGCGTGGGTCAACTTCCCTCAAAACCACTTCCAGACTTTTCTCTGTCTTGGCTCCCAAATGGTGGAACGAGCTCCCAACAGACATCAGTACATCTTCCGCCACAGGCTGAAGACCTATCTCTTCCAACAATACCTCGGTTAAGTCATGGTCACCTAACAGATATATTTTAAAAAAACTAAAAAAAAACTCTTATTCTTTTCTTCTTTAACATAGAGCACTCCTTTAGCAATGACAGTTAGCTCTTAAAGTTATGTACTTACTCGATTCCTATGGTCTATGTCTAGTACCATCAGGTTGAATGCACTTATTGTAAGTCGCTTTGGACAAAAGCGTCTGCTAAATGACATGTAATGTAATGTAAAAAGGTGTTAAAACGATTGTAAAATTGGTTAAGAGCACTGGCCAGCTCGATGTCTGAGCTGAAACCATCCAGGGTGACTGGGCAGCTGCTCTTAAGATTCTGGAGGTTTTCATACTGTCCCAGGCTGATCCCAGGTTGTTTGTTGACATCTTGGTCTCCAGTTTATTTTTATAGTCTCGTTTTGCTTTGAGAATTTCTACTTTTAGATCCTTTTTTGCCATTTGCAGTTCAGCGATGTTACCCTGCTTAAAGCATGACTTTTTTTTTCTGTAAGCTATCCGTAACATTTTTAGTTATCCACGGCTTGTTATTAGGATAGATTTTCACCCGTTTGCATGGAACAATCATGTCTCTACAAAAAGCAATATATGAGCATGTCACATCAGTCAATTCATTTAGGTCGTCACCACAGGACTGTTTAAACATTTCCCAGTCTGTGCAGTCAAAGCAGTCTTGTAAGCATAGTACAGATTCATCAGTCCAGTCTTTAATTTCTCTAGTTTGATCTTTCTGTCTTTTTAGGACAGTTTGATATATTCGTCGTGCGCATGCGCAGGTCGCACCACGCAGCGACCGGCGCATATTTTATGTTAAATCTCGACCTGAAAAGTAAAAAAAAAAAAAAAAAAGAAGTAAAAAGGACAGTGGTGGAAGAAGTATTCAGATCCTTTACTTCAGTAAAAGTACTAATACCACACTGTGAAATGACTCCACTCCGCTCATTTTAACTAGCTAATAAACTTTTAAGTGGTTTAATTTATAAAAATGGGTAATAATTTTAAATGTATCATGCTTTTCATTTTAAATCTTGACCTGAAAAATAATTAAAGCTGTCAGCTAAATGTAGAGGAGTAAAAAGTACAATATTTGCCTAAAAATGTAGTGGAGTAGAAGTATAAAGTTAGATAAAATGTACATAAAAGTACCTCAAAATTGTACTTTAAGTCCAGTACTTGAGTAAATGTACATAGTTACTTTTCACCATAGCTACCTGCCTCTTCTAACTTATAAATATAAGTTAAGAGTCCTCCTTCAGACACTGTATGAGGATTAAAGGGATAGTTTGTGCATTATTATGCAAAACTTGGTACAATTATTGTCAATGCCCTCCTGAGGATAACCCTTTAAGGTTTTATTGATCGGCCCCTAGGTGGCACTGTGGTGGCAGTCTAATTTCATATTTGGTACCGTGGCCACACTATAACACTTAAGGCAATGAAATTCATAGGGGTGGTATAGACTGGCCCCTGTAACGCACACACCCCGACGGCAGCATGCCCCGACACACGTGTACTGCGAGGGCCCGTTCAGTACCGCTTGCAGTCCTAGTTTTATTTGCATTTGTTTTTTTGATAACAGAATCATTTTTAAAATGTTTGGAATAGACTTGCTGTCTGCTTCTGCCCACTATTAACCATATTGATATAGACACTCTTTGCAGAGAGAAATGATGCTGCAGGCTTTAATATATTTTTGAGTACCACAAACACTTCACTGTATGTCGGTGGAGGCAGACGTTTCTGAAGCTGATATCTCAAAGCCGATCTCTAGCCATGGCTTGATACCACTAAAGGAGAGATTTTTTTTTTTTTTGTATTTTAATGAACTGGCCCTTTTATGAAGTGAACCGTCCCCATCAGATCTAGTAAGCTGAATCAAAGAGCCCTAAACTTCCAGAATGTTGAGTGTAAAAGGATGTTTTCTTTGACTAAACTTGCCGTCTGTTTTATTTCAAAGAGCACATGCCCTGTTCCACTCAACATGATGCATGTCCACACATATTTGAGTTTTTATGATTTAAATGCAGCAGGACAGCAGCATCCTCAAGTATGTTGATTATTATAGTGAGTGGGGGAGATAATACTTAGTTTGGGTTTTCAGATTGTGCTCCACATATTTGAGTGCAGCAGAATGGAATTCAGATTTGAAAACAAGCAATCAGTCAGGCAGACACCCAAGTTATTGCACTTAATTTGTTTTTCCTCTGATAATTTTGTGGCATCCAGGAATGATAATGTTATAACTGTGATTATAGTTATAAAGGACATACTGTTTGGGTTCTGTTCTGACTGTTTCCAACGTGTTTTTTTCTGTTGTAGCCACACTCAAGAACATTGCAGGAGAAGTGCATCTCTTTTGTGGAAGGAACCCGATGTGCCAACCCCTGCCTGCCCATGGCCCGGCACTGTGTCTCACGTATCCTCCCTCATGTTTTCAGCCTGTGTTTAACCGCAATAGAATGGTCTGTTTACATAGAAGAAACCACTTTATTTGTTGACACACAGTTCACATTTGAGTGTGTTTTCTGAGCCATCTTCACCGGCCCTGATCAAGACCAGCAGCTTGCAGTAGCTGCTGGTTTCAAAGGGAGCCTATATAAACTCCTTCCTGTGGTCTGTTGATTTTTCCCAGAGTTATAAAGGGACTAATCTGTTCAGTTGGAAGGTACAAAACTCCTTTCCAACCTTCACTTTAACCCCTAATCACTCAGTGTAGTCTCATTCTTTTTGTGTTGCATTGTGAGCTGTACGAACCCTGCATGGTATTAATGCTCAAACATAATCACTTGTTGTACAAAACCACTCAGGCACAACGTCCACAGTCAAGCCTTCACCACAAGTAGCCTTAATTTGACAACAAGATTAATTTCATAGAAATAATTCTAGTACTTGTAACAACATTAATTATACTAACTTCTGGGGCTTTCTAATAATCACAGTGGCGTTAGGTCAGAATCTTGATTTTAGTTTTCACATTTTTCAGTTTGATTCATTATTTGTGTTTTTGGACATCATGTGTTGTTGCCCTTGACAACCAGACTCTCAGACATTTTCCAGGACAGCAATCAGGTGCTTTTCAAAATGTGTCCAGGCCTGAAAGACATCCCATGTGAACGCACCGTGCACATGGGTCAGTCCGACAACCCCCGCTGCCCGCTTCACCTCAGCCTGCCTCCCCCCATGTACCAGCCCGAGCAGGAGCCCCCGCCCCAGGAGCAGATCACCCCCGCAAGCAGAGACATGTATCTGAGCGCAGCAGAGCTCCAGCCCACAGAGAGCCTCCCCCTAGAGTTCAGTGATGTACGTAGAAATGATGTTCCCCTACCACTACCCGATAATGTATTTGCATTTTATTAAAAATGTCACGTTGCACACTTAACGCTAGATAGAATCGCTGGCGTTTTAGGGTGCTTTCACAACTAATGTAACATCTTTGGTGCAGTCAAACAAACTCTGGTTCGTTTTTTCTATGCAGTTTGTTCTGGTCCAAGCTGGAAAACTTGGTGAGTTTTCCTGTTCGTAGGGTTGGGCACCAAGAACTGCTTCCAAAAGTCTGAATCCAAAGAATTATTAAGAAATTCAAATTTTGGTTCTGCTTATTGGTTCCTAAACAACTACACATTTTACCAGATTTGACTACACTTCTTCAAGCTATACGTTTTGTTTTGGCACTATGGGAGGATTAATAAGACCTGCAAGCCCCAAGTCGGCTGCGTGCCAGGGACCGCAGGTTTTCCTCTGCTACGACCGCTGACCCCTGCCTCGGTCCATCTCACCACACACACACTTCACATACAGTGACCAGGCGTCCAGGTTCATCCGGGATTATCCCAATATCAAGCAGGGTGTCTACAATCCCGACAAATACCTGTAAAACACCAAAATGTACTGGTTTTCAAAAGTCACTGACGACCTGCGCACTAACATGGTACAGCGTAGAGGCGTGGGAACATTATGCCTTCCTCGTGAATTACTGAATGTAAATAACAAACTGTGAAGTGTTTGAGCGCTGACAAGGACTTAATGGTGCATTCCGTTGCATCTTGTAAACTCTGAGAAACTCAAGCTGTTAATGTCACTTCTGCCATCCAGAGTTTGGCTTCTACTTTGTCAGTTTGTTCCAAATTGACTGAAATAAGTTATTGTATGCATGTTTTTATCCAAGATGCAGTGGTTGTTCTTTGGAATTGTGTAACATTTTTTATAAATATGCCCTTTTTGGTGAAATTTTCATGTGACCCATTTTGACCTGCTGCCTTTTGACCTTCGAAGTTGTTAAAATCCAGCAATTCCCAGACCTCCCTGTTGGCAAGGTTTCCTTTTTGACATGGAAAGTTTGGGATTTTTGAGGCTGATTCCAACTTAAACGCGTCAAAATTCGCAGACTACCGATATGTTGACCAATATAAAGAATTTTTCAGCTGATACCTTTTGTGCAAAGGTATACTTAAGGTTAATTTCCCCAAAAAATCTTAAATAAATGTATTATTGTACATTGTACATTCAATGTATTACATTTGACTACATCACCATGTTTGGAGAAGCAGTCACCTTACTGTCTGCTTACTATCTTTAGAAAATATCAAGAAGAAAATGTTTTTCTGCTCGTCCAGGTCAGACTTTGCTCTAACTGAGCTTTTTGACTGTCCAAACCATCCCAAAATACAATTTAAACCGCCCAGAAATAAATGCTGGCTGTCCTCATTTTCTTAAATTACAACTTTCCATCAATACAGTTATTTTTGGGGACATTTTGCAGGTTGTGGCACTGCAGCCATGGTTCCTTTTTATTTTTCGTGCTTAGGTCCTGAAATGCTAATGTCACAAAAGTTTTGTTTTTAATTGTGCCATGATCATGTACACCATCATCTGTTCAGCAGAATGGACTTAAGTTAGAGCCATAGACAGATCACAGTCCCGTCACAAACCGTCGTACGATCGCTGTGCTCAAATCTGCCCAAACGAAAAGAACAAAGGGGGGAAAACGAACCAGAGTCACTGAATGAACTGGACTTAAAATCTCTGATGTTCATTATGCTGAGAGACCTCTCAGTCTGCTGTGTCATAGTGGTTATGTGATTTATATTTTTGTGTGTTAGCATGAATTCAAAAGCTTAACTACTATTAAATTTATCATTCTTCAAATGATTGTGAATTGTCAAGAGTGATCTATACATTTACTATATATTTATTCTTCAGTTAACATAACACAAAAATGCAGCGTTAGTTACAAAAACCAGAACAGAACTGACAATGGCAAAAATATATCCCTCTTTCTTCATCTGGACCAAATGAAACAAACTACCGGTGTAAATACTGTTTGCCACTCTCAACCCACTGAGGTGCTACTGTGAGATGATGTGACTTCAACAAATGCCCAGCTTGTCAATGATCAACAGTTTAGATAAATTAAACCAATCTTGGCAGCTCACCATTGGCTGTTCCAGTATTATACAATGTTGTTTTAACACAGAATTGGGCATAAACGAAGGCTGGGTCTCAGCTTCACATTGACATTAATTATCCAAAAGTAAGGATGCAGTGCCCCGTGGTTAAACATAAATAAAACAAATACAAATACCATTTATGTTAAGATCTAGATTTCATCCTGTTGTACAGGACCTGGACGTGGAGGGGGACGGCATGCAGGGTCCTCCGTCTCCTCTACAGTTTGACACGGCTCTGGCCCTGGAGGACCAGACCATCAGAGCCATCGCCGAGGCCCCCATGGACATCCTGACCGAAGAGGACCCGGAACAGGCGGACCTGGACGCCTCGGGGCCGGAGCTCTCAGAGAGAGATGTGGATGCCATCATGCATGACCAGGTTAACTCTAAATCAGGGGCATCATGAATATTTCTATTTTAAATGACGATGGCGGCCATACACACTGCGATAACAACAGAGTCTCATTGTATGTCATGTATGGGTCTAATAAAATCTTGGTCACAATGTGTGTCAGTACCACATCAATTATTAGGCGTGTCATATCGGGAGGTGATTGACTGGTGATTTGTAGCGCTACCATGAAAATAAAGCAACTTACAGGGACAGTTGGGAGTTTTTGAAGTGCGATTGTTTGAGGTACCACAGTCGGTGTTACCTACAGTAGATGGCTGTCTCCAGTTAAGAGAAGCAAGCAATAACACTATCTGTATGCAATATCTAGAAAACTTCTGCTGCCATTACACAACCCCTTTTTATGGAAATCTGAAGCCCTCATCTATGCTCTCTTTAAAAGCACCAGACTGCCTGACAAAAAAGCATAATTTAACCTCACAGAACACAGAATTGCTCATCTACCACTGTGTTAATCTGTTTGTGTTATTGTGTGGCTTTCGTGAATTTGAATCAATGCAGCAGCAGACCAACTTTTGTGTTCTGTTAGGTTAAATTGCAGTTTTTGTCAATGGAGTTTGGTGGCTATGAGGCGAGCGTATTAGTTAAATTAGTTACCAAAAAATAAACAATGCTGTAGGACTTTTAGATAAAGGGTTATAATATTCTAAAGGTAGTGTACACTTAAACTGATATTAATGTTTTAATCTGGCTTTTTCATTTTATTTGGGTGGCTTAAATATATTTAGCTGACCCCGTCCACAGACCGCCATCTCTGTAACACCAACTATGGATAAGTTCTCACACAACTCCTAAAAAATCCAGACTCTCCCTTTAAGGAGCTGAGCATGAATTTCCCACAAGTCTGGCTGAGAACTTTCTGTTGCTCGTTTCCATTTCTGATTATTTTGTGTCGTCTGTATAACTGTTGAATAAGAAATTTGGATCAAAAGTGCCCCAAAATGTATTTATTCATCCCCCCAAAAAAGTGGAAACATTATCTCCCATTTAAATCCACCAACGCTGATTCCCATAACATAACACACAGGTAAAAAAAAACCCAACTACATTCCATAATAAAACTTTAAAAAACTGTTATAATATGTAGAACGGTTCAAGCAATGACATTAAGGCATAACAGGATAAAAATAAACCCATACCTGACGTCCTATTTGCAAATTTCTGGTTGTGCTGTCACGTCCCCTGTGGGATAAAAGAGAAAAACCTTGTGAGTAGAAATTGGAGTTTTGATGTCCACAGTGAGACTGGTGCAGCAGTTATTACACATATAATTAATAAGTTCACAGCACATGAACAGCGTGATGTTTGTGTGATTTAAACAGCTGGAGATTATTGTTCACTAATTGCACTATTCTAAAGATAAACATAGGTCCTTTAACCTGCTGGTGTTGAATAACAGGATCCACACTGTCCACATGCTGCACACGTCCTTTATCCTCCATAAACCTGCTCCATATTTAAATTACATATATATTGTATAGAGAGAGTCTCCATCCTGTTGTTGGTTTGCAGCAGCAGTCATATTTTGGGTTTTTGCCTTTAAATTTTACACTTTAAAGGTTTAGTAATTATCTTTTCTACAATAAAAGGTCTAAAAACAACCAGACCTTCATACATATTTTTTTCTTATATATGTTGTCGAGATTTAAACTTAAATTATCCTACATGTTTCCAACAATTTTAAACTCCAGAGAAATCCATAATTTTAATCAAAGTACAGTCAGTTTCAGTGTCTTATAAAAGCTCTCAAAAATTTACTTCTCCAGTTTTAAGCCACATTTTTATGAAACATTTTACTCATTATTATACTTTAACTGAATGAAAGATTTTAGTTTGGATCTCAAGTTATCAGAGCTGAGTAAACGCTGGCAGCAGCTGTCAGAGAAACACTTATTTTTACCTGAAATTGCTTCAATCTGTGCTTTTACCAGTTTTAATTAGCTGGTCTGTTTGTTTTGCAGCAAAGGAGGAGGAGAACCCTCCTGGTTAAAACCTCCTGAACGATTAAATGCTGAAGGAATCTGAGAGAATCTTCCATGATCCCACACTACTTTACTACATCACCAAACTCTTTTGTCTTTTTTCCCCCGAGCAGAAAATTAGCTCCGTCAGTGTTAGGATGGTGGGGAAACAACGTAGGAAACATGATATAAATATGGCGTTTCTTTTTAAGGTATTTTTTTGAAAATTGAAAATTCACAAAAACGAGATCTACACTTAAAAAAAAAACATAAACTGCAACTAGAACATAAAACTGTAAAAAGTGAAAAACAAAAGAAACAACCTGTATGTTGTTTTACAGATAAATTCTTTAAAAAAATGTATCTGTAAACACGTTTTTTTTACTTTAATATGATGTTAAGTATTTGGCAACTTTTGCTCCAAGACTATTTACGATTTCTTTTTATATTTAATTTAAAGTTTTACTGTTGGAAAACAGAAAGTTGCCTTGATTTTACATTCAACAATATGTTTATTTTTATTTTATTTTTTTAAAAATTGTAATAACTTACACATTTCAATGTTAATTTTATGGTTAATATTTGTAAAAAAAAAAAAAATCATTATAAATTAGCTTTTTCTGGTATTTGAACTTAATTTAGCAAAAAAAAACCCTGTAAAAATAATAGAGTAAATTTTAGTTTTTCATTGATGACCTAAATGTTTCACAATGTTTTTTTCTAAACCTCCCCCAAAAAATCTGTGTGAACAAACTCAAAGCACAAAGTTGCAGGAATGAGCCACTGAAACACATTGATAAAGAAAGCACTAATTTGTGTCTCTACATTCCTGCGCTGTGTTCTGATGTAAACATGCAGGAATCTGAGCCGTGACATGAACACAAATCAAAGCATTCTTCAGCTGAAAATTACAACGTTTGTAGCAGCAGAGCAGTAAATGTAACGTCATCCTGACTTCCTGTTCTTCACCTAGGTGGTGTCAGAGGTCGTCGGAGGTGAAGAAGAAGAAGATAATTCAGTCCAAGACGTCGACTCGACTGCAGGCGAAGCTCCCAGATGAAAAACATCTGCAGCGTCATTATAAAGAATGTTTCACTTCCACAAAGACTGTCGAGGTCAGAAGAGCCCAGTTACAGTTTACAGTCAGACAATAATACATTCACTGTTTGTCATGTGGCTGAATTTATTCAGTTTTTTCTGTGTTAAATTGCCTTAACCCAACCAGTTTATCTGTTTAAAAAAAGAGACTCTCATCTTTAATCCACAAATAAAAATGTCATGATGAATTTGTTTGATCTCCAAACAGTGTTAAACCTCTGAACTCCAACAAGCTGTTTCATTTTCTCTCAGTCCTTTTATTTCACTGCAATATATAAAATATATAAATCTATAAGTCCTGCAGCTCTATAGAATCAGCATAATCATGGCTAGAAGTGGGAACAACTCAAACATGTCTTTGCGCAGAATAACACAATGTTGCAAATGCAAGTTAAATTTCTCTGATAAATTATTTTTTAAAACTGGAATAAAACGGAATTTATATATAAACACTTTTCCAAGTGCCCCTAAGTAACAGAAATTGGGGGAAAATGGGTATTTATGTATTTAGTAAGTAATGACCAAAAATGTAAAATACTTTTAAAAAGAAAAATGTCCCCAAAAAAATTTAATGAGCAAGTAAAGACACAAAAATCAATATCTAAAAATATCAAAAGAGACCCCACAAAAAACTTGAAGAGAGAAGACACAAAATTACATACAAATGACACAAAATAACAAAAGATATCTAAAAATATCAAAAGAGACCAAAAACACAAAATACCCCCCCCAACATCAAATTACCAAACATGACGTAAAATGACCAAAAAATACTAACAAACTAAACCCCCCCACCACCACCACCACCACCCAAAAAACGTTTTCTCCGCATATTGTGTTGAAGAATTGTCATGTTTCCAGCCTCTCCTGTCTGCTCTGTGTTAACAGATTTTTCTTTAATTTTTTTAACAGGATCTGGTTATTTTTGGACAGGTTTTAAATGAAATCTGGTACACGGGTGCAGTCTGCTGTTTGGCTTCATATCAAACCAGTTTAAACATTTTTACACCAATCCGAAATGTGTCAAAGTGTTTTAGATGCTGTTAAAATAAGGTAGGACTAAATAAAAAGTGTGACAACCAGGCCAGGTCTCCCCTAATATAATAACATTATATACATTACTATGAAAACAGCCCGAGTACTTTTACTTAGTATACTTTAAGTTTATTTACTTTAACTTCAAATGCAGGACTTTTAATCGTAGCATTTCTAAACTTTGTCACTACTAATTTTACGAAAGTAAAACATCTTTTTCCACCACTACATATACATACAGCTTTTTTCCCCTTTATTTTAAGTATATGTTCAAGTTAAAGTTTGGCAGCATGGAGACAGCCTCCCAAAAAACCCCACAAAATTACAAAATAAAATGTGTAAAATTACCATTAAAAGACAATAAAAGACAAAAAAATGGCACAAAATAACAAAAAAAGATGTAAAAATATCAAGAGACCAAAATACCCCCCCCCCCCCCCCCCCCAAAAAAAAAAGTAAAAATATTAAAGAAAAGACACAAAATTACCAACAAAAAAATGATATTACCAAAAACAGTTTTCTCCACATATTGTACATATTGAAGTATTTTCATGTTTCCAGCCTCTCCTGTCCTCTCCCCTTTTCAGTGAATATTTGTCATATCAAACCAGTATCAAACCATATTTTACATCAACCCACAATGTGTCAAAGTTTTTTTTGATGCTGTTAAAATAAGGTAGGACTAAATAAAAAGTGACAACAAACCCCGGTCTCCCCTAATATAATAGCATAAATTACATGAGTACTTTTACTTTGTAAACTTTAAGTTTATTTTGATACTAGTGCGTTTTAAATTAAAGCTTTAAATGCACGACTTTTAATTGCAGCATTTCTAAACTTTGGCATTACTAATTCTACTAAAGTAAAACATCTTTCTCCACCACTGCACATACATACTGTTTTTTTTGTCTTTATTTTAAGTATATGTTAAAGTTATGTTTGGCAGCATGGAGACAGCCTCCCAAAAAAAAAAAAATTGGGGCGGGTAATGCAATTTCATGGAATGACATCACTTTTCCTCAACCCAAAACAGAGAAGCCAGGCAGAGAAAGGAGAGCGGCTCTGCTGCAGGGGAGGACGCTGCGAGAATGAGCTCCAGATAGGTTAGATTTTACAGAAAAACTAGTACATTTGTGTCTTTTATCAACCATGGAGAGGCAGCGTCGTCTTCGGCGGTTCCCAACCAAATGAGGTGAGTTCTAAAAAGCAGGAAAAATGTCGTTTCATGTTCGCTGTGTCGAGAGATTCGCTGGAAATGCCGACACAGAGGCGTTTGGCGTGCTTTTCATTGATCAGTAGCGCCGGCGGACTGAAGCTCAATGTGTGTCTTTCTTTATTTACCGTGAAACGCCCCGGTGCTTTTTAACGTTTAGATGTGTTTGTAGAGGAAAGAAAAGGGCGTAGCGGCTCTCTGCCCGTGTCGGAGGGGACTCATGTCGGTGCAGGGTTTGGGGGGTTTTGGAGGGCCTGTCCCAGCAAAAAAAAAAATGTCATTTTTTCTCAGCTGAAGTCGGTTTTTATTCCCCTGCATGAACACGAGAGCTCAAACACAGACATGTCGCAGTTTAAAGGGTCGAAACCTGAAAGAGGAACATGGAAAAGGAACTGACACCCGAGTCCTAACAGTGCATTTTTTTATTTTCCTCTCACAATGATGCAGAAATAAAGCATTTTAACGATGGAAATAAAAGCCCATCCTGCACACAGTGATACTCAGCAACCAGCAGTCTTAAATCAGCCAAACAATGAATGAATTAATGTGTGAATGTGTCTGCAGCAGGGCTGTAGTAGCTCTGCTGCATGTAGTCTGAAGTTAGGCTCAATATAAGGAGAAAACACACAATAAATATAGTTTAGTTGATTGTAACGCTGCAGCTGAAGTCTGCAGGGATTTCACTTTATCTTTACCAGCTGGTTTAAAGTCCCCTCCACTCAAAAATGTCCTTGTTTTCTGCATCACATGGCTGTTTTTCTGCTTCACTATGCAATTTGATACTAGAAGGTTGTTTTCAAGGGGAAAGTTTCAATGTACAAGCAGGATTTTGTGACATTTAGATTTGTTTGGACGCTGATAGTGATCTAATATGCAACTTCCAGCAGACAATAACTTTGAATAGACAAGAGCCAGACTGATATAGTAGCTGATGTAGTGAGTGTTTCACTGGAAAATTGAACTTCTCTATGTGGATTGTGCACCAATGTGACTATGCAAAGGTAGCCAGAAGCCTTTCTTCAACAAATAAATGTATTAAATAATATTTGATATGATTAAACTTGCAGTATCTGACATTGTCAAACAATTCTAGAAATTAAAGCTAATTAAAATATAGAATAAATAAAAGAAATCGCTAAACAAACATCAAAACTGAATGTTGAGTGTCAATTGCTAACAATTTAAAAAGAAACAAGAAAAAATAAGAATAATAGCGAACATGATTTTTTAAAATCAGCCCAAGCATGATTTCCTGCAAAGAGAACCACAAAGAAGTAAGTGATGCATTTATGTTCTGATGCTGTTTTTAAAGTTACTGTAAGGAGTCTTCATTTTGCTTTGATCTGGCGCCCCCTGTGGGCTTCAGGGGTAGTGTTTTATATGTTCGCTTTGTGTCGTAAAGAATTGCAGCTGCCAGACTCCCTTAGAAAACCTCTTATTTTGCTGCAGCTGGGTCTGCCAGTCAGCCCCGCTCTGTACTGGTTCTGGTTCTGCAGGGAGCTCCAGGTCTCTGCCTGCCCAGTGGCACTTCCAGGCTTGAGAAGTGAAGCAAATGTTGAAGTACCAACAGTTCATCGACTTGAGGCTTGCTCCACAAATGAGTCAATCCCCCATACACTCCCATGTTAAAAGCCCTGCCATGTTTAAAACAGAAATAAACATGTTTATAAATAATAAACGGTCATTTAAAATGTTGCCAAAAAAAAGCGTTTGCACTAACTTCATCCTGTTAAAAACATTAAATTCTGCTCCTCAGAGACACTGTGATGACATGAATGATTCTGCTGAGACCAACGGTCACGTGACAAATATTCACTGAAAATCTGTTTACACAGAGCAGAGAGGAGAGGACAGGAGAGGCTGTTTACACAGAGCAGATTTTATTCCAATTTTTAAAAATAATTTTATCAGAGAAATTCAACTTGCATTTTGTCTTTTTTCTGATTTCTGTCATTCTAACTGTGTTATTCTGCACAAAGACATGTCTGAGTTGTTCCCACTTCTAGCATGATTGTGCTGATTCCATAGAGCTGCAGGACTCATAGATTTATAGAGATTTTATGTATTGCAGTGAAATACAAGGACACAGTGAGGAAAATGTAAAAAGGGCAAAAAAACACCCTGAATCGTCTTGTTGTGGTTCAGAGGTTAAAGTTATGCATAATTAAGGGCTGTGGCTGCTCTCACAGGTGACCCTGCGGTGCGTCCACATCTTTGCCCATTTTTTGGATTAGCCACGAAGTTAGAAGGAGTCAGATGCTGCCAAGACGGAGCAGCCAGAGCCACGGGAGCTCTACACCCGTCACTTGGCGATAGAACTTCCTGCTGAAGTTGACCTTGCCCTTGGTCCGGTGCGGTCCATATCAGTGGGTACTGTTGGCTGGAGGAGGAGCCATGGAGCTCTCCACCTCCGGCACCTCGCACCGGAGGTCCACCTGCAGGTCAAAGGCAGCACAAAGTCGGCTCCTGGTCTGTCTGCTGGAGATCCACCGCGGAAATCTGAGCTGGAATAGTTTCAGTATTTAAATTAAAACTGTTAAAATCTCTGTCCAGTCCCTTTTTAAGTCACATGACTTAAAAATCTGCAGATTAGTCCATTGCATCATTTGGCTATTTTTAGTTACTTTCATTATCATACATTATCATACTTTCAAGAGTTTGCAACACTGATGTTATGCTAGCAGCAGCTATTGTAGGTTTCTTTCTAACCGCACAACTCTGTGTTTTGTTTTGTTGTTTTAATTTTCAACATGTATTTTTCAGACCCAACCGACAATGAGAAGTCCATTTACTGTGTCAGCTGCACACTGCAGCAGGTTTGACTTGCAAACTAGTACCTTTGAGTCACACGCTTCATGAACATCACAATTAATTCGGACGTCTGTTTTCGTCACATTTTTCCACATTTAGCTTTTATCAGCGCCAGAGCCTTTCTTAACTTTCTTCGTTTTTTTATTTTATTTAGATTTGTATTGTGTACGTTTCCATTTAAGTTTTCTATGCACAAGCTGAGCATTTAAATATGGATTAATTGATTCATCATTTTTTATTTACATTTTTTTTTACAGGGAGAAACATGGAAAGCCATTTCAGCACCATTACACACATACAGAGCTAAACAAAAGCATGTACTTAAACAATTGTGCTAACATATTCACCAAGCTATTACTCTCCCTTTCATTCAACAATGCACAAAATAGAAACACCCGAACAACAGACGGCACATTAACTCATCCCGCCACCAAGACCAACAGGCACCCCAAGCCATGTAATAGAGATACTTAAAGCAGTTCAGGTCTTTGTGATCTTGCAAAACTGATCCACTTTGACCACCAACTCTTAAATTTCTTCGATTGCAATTTTAGAGCGAATGTCAGTCTCTCCATTATGTAGATTTCATGAACCGTTTCTTGCCAGTTCTCCAGTGTCGGTGCGTTGCGTTGTAGCCATTTCCTTGTTATAGCTTTCTTTGCTCCAATTAGTAATATCTTCATTAGGTATTTATCTGCTATTGGTTGATTATGTTATGCCATGGTACAAAAATACATTGAGCTGACATCAAATTGTATAGCCATTTGAAATATGTATTCAGACAATCAAGAATGTCATGCCAGAAAGATGAAAGTTTTGGACAATCGATTCATAATTTTATCTAAAAAACAGGGATTAACAGTGATCACAGTGTCCAAAAACATGAGCTGACTTCTTTAAACTTAATGATGGTATAAAACAGAGAAGAGCAGCTAAGGAGCTGAGAGAGGGAATGTTTGGCATCTCTGTTTGAAAAATAATGGACTAATAATTCCAGCCTTAATAGGGGTACTCCCCTCAAAGTAATGGACTGGATTGGTTCCCGTGTTGGCGAGTTCAGAAACTTACTCGGAGCAGCGCTGGCAGTGGAGACGTGTTATTGGATCATACTTTAACAATGCTGCTTTTCACTCGATGTGATACCCTGCACATTTTCTGAATGGCATTCTGGTCACGAGGAGTGGATTGTTGCTTGTTTGTTTTCACATTGTGAAGGACTTTTATTGGCCATAAAACATGTGCCAGTAATCTTAATAAGTCGTAAGGCCCATTTGAAGATTAAACAAGATTTAAAACATCTCAGATAATGCTGTGGAGCAATCACAGCGTCCTTTTGAAGGGAAAAACATCCACGCTTAATGATCTGTGTCTGTTGGTTCGAGGCCAGATAAACGCTCATGCTGTTCTCTTTGTCTCATCGTCGTCTGAACAAAGAACAAACTCTCAATGAGCAGAAATGAGGATGGAAGGATCGTTTGAACCCTTTTGATTATCGCAGAGATGGCCGGCGTTCAGGCTGTAAAACATTCAAACTTTCGCTGAAGATCTGCTGTGAAACGCTCCATGAATCTTGTGCAGAGATGACGTCTCCACTTGTGCTTCTACCAAATTGTCTGTTGATTTAATGTTGCTGTTTGTTGTTTCTGGCAATTGCAGACAAATGTCGTATATCACGTCAGAAACCTCGTAGACTTTGTGGAACTAAGTGACCTCATGGCTGGGAAAAACTTGTTTTCTGAAGAAATTACATTAAAGACGAATGGTTTCATTGCTGTTTTTAGCTGTTTCTGAGACGTCATTGAGATGAAAGTTTAATGTTCTAGAGTTGTTTTAAAATACTTCTCCACAGCTTGTTACACGGCTGGACTCATGATGGACAGTTTCAAACAAAAAGCATCAAAATCAATGGAGCAGAACTAAAGATATCATCTTTCTTGTATCAGCCATGCATTCATCTTCCCTGTCAAAACCTCCTGCCTACATTACCCACAATGCAGCATGACTGCAGATGGTCAAGTCAGAGATTCAAGTGTGTTATACACTGTCCAACAAGGTGACTTTGTTGCTAGATTTAGCGACTTTTCAGACGGTATTGACGACTTTATAAAAAGCAATTTGCAACAAATATTGCAACTTTTTCAGGCCAAGACGAGAACGTAAAACATCCCCATGTTGTGCTGCAAGCGCCATCTTCTTACACTTTCCAGTCCTGACCCTCAGAACGTGTGCTTTCTTTAGAAGAAAGACAAAAATACACCATTTATTGTAGAAAGAAATTGTAAAAACAGGCATTGTCAGAATTTTGAATTTCTGACAGGCCTTGAACAGATCATAGGTTACAATAGTTTCTGTTATGAAAAGGGACCAAAACGAAGCTACATGTGTCATTCAAAAAAAAGTGTTTGCACTAACTTCATCCTGTTAAAAACATTAAATTCTGCTCCTCAGAGACACTGTGAAGACATGATTGATTCTGCTGAGACCAACGGTCACATGACAAATATTCACTGAAAATCTATTTACACAGAGAGGAGAGGACAGGAGAGGCTGTTTACACAGAGCAGAGAGATTTTTGTCACAACTGTTATTCTGCACAAAATACATTTTTGGTATTTTATATATTACAGTGAAATACAAGGCCACAGTTCTGCCTCATGGATATTTTGTGGAGAAATGTTCAAACGAATCTAATTCAGCAGATTGTAGCAAGAACAGTCTCAGCAGAGTCAGACATAGAACTAAACTTTGCATGCGCTGTGATGTCATAAATATGCCGGTTAGTGCATTACATAATTTGGCAACTTTTAGTGACTCTTGGAGCTCGTGGCAGCGACTTTCATTGGAGAGTTTGCCACACTGATGTCATGCTAGCAGCAGCTATTGTAGGCTTTCTAACTGCACATCTCCGTGTTTTTGTAGGTTTTCTTTTTTCAAACATTAATTTTTAGACCCAACCAACACTGAGAAGTCCATTCACTGTGTCCGCTGCACACTGCAGCCGGTTTGACTTGCAAAACAGTCCCATACGTTCACAAGTTACTCCCAGATTTCAGGTGAACTTCAGCAGAAAACTGTGTTCCAGCATCGAACAGGGATCTGTGATGGTGTAAAAGCGGATATTGTTTGTCACGACTTGCCTTCTAGGTAATCTAACTTCAGTTTCGTGAAATCTTTTGTCTGTTCTCTCCAGTTTTGCTGTAGCTGGGAAGTTTGTGTATTATTGTCTTAATGTCTTGTTCTGTCTCCGTGCAGTAGTCTTTAAACTCTGATCGAAACTCTTTCATTCCCGTTGTTATCGAGTGTTTTCGATCATTGATAAACTGATTTAATCCAGTTTCTTCTGCCAGTTCAGATGTCACCTCGGTCAGTTGTTGGGTAACCTTTTCTTAGGTTAACAGACTCTTTCATCTGATTGGAGATCCATTCTCTTTTAACATTTATTTAGGTTTATTCCAAGATAAATCATGAATAAAGGAGTTGGAGGATGCTTATTTCACTTGGATGTTCAGCCTTCAGTGTGCAGAATCAATGAGCTGAACACATGTTTTCAGTGGATGGAGACTTGCAGCAGAAATGCAGCAGCGAGAATGTAAAGTTTCCTGCTGAACGGCTGAATTATTGGCCTTTTGCAGCTGATGCATGTAACTGAAAGAATTTAAACACAAGCTCTGGAGGCCTGGGAGGCTTTAAGAATTAATGTGTCACATTTGGAACAATATTTGGTGAAGAAAATGACGAGCCGGCGGCACTGTGAACATTTCATCCTGAGAAATGAGCTCAGAGCTGCAGAGAAATGTGGTTCCACTCTCCGCTTGCTGGATTACATTTACGGCCCGTGTGCTCCATGTTTGAGCCTCGATTGAAGTTTTTTTTTGCGAGAGGTTCTGTCCCGGCGCAACTTTTGAGATTGCATATCCAAGCTGCGGCGCATTACATCATGAAGAGCCGAGCCAGTGACTTATTGGAGTGTAATGGGCAGTATAAGTGCTCGCTGCTCTGTTCACCTCTAATTGTTCACAGATGTTCTGCACGCCTTCGTGTCCCACATCTTGTTGCAGCCACAGACGCTGTTCAGACTTTATTATCGACGGGAAACGTGGCATGGAGTAAGTGTTTAATTTGGCTCTTTCTATTAACCGGTTTTGGTTATTAAGGTATTTATGAGGCGTCGCATTCCTCCACGAAACATGACGGATTTAAAAAACGTTAAGTCGAATACTTGATCATAATCACACAATTGATCAAAGACAAACAAGAAGAGTCAAACAGGAAGCTTCACTTCTGTCACTTCAGAGAGGTGAAGTCTACAACAAACTCACGCCAGACTGCACAGCCCCGTTAACAAGCAGCTGCGTAGGGAACTCGGGCTGCAAATAATGACTGTTTTCATTGTCAAATAGTCATCGAGTATTGTCACGATTAGTCGAACAATCAGATAATTAATTGCACAATTACTTATAGGCTCTTATTTAGCTCTTAAGCTTTTAAATTTAGGGCCTGTTTACACGACAACGCTCGGGTGAAAATGACAAAATATTTTATGAGATGTGCCTTTCATTTAGACAGTGACGGTGTTTTTGGGGCTTAGAAATGCAAAAAAATTCAACCATCCTCCAGAATGGAAATTGTGGCAGTACCGTGGCGTGCGTACTACATACAATTTGACAGACTTTTACGTCACCGTGTGGACAAAGATTTCCCCCTAAAGACGATTGTCTAAATGTGGAATAAAAAGTGAGAACGCAACGCCACTTTTTCATTTTCTGTCCAGATCGATCTAAACAGGGTCTTAGTTAGAGGTTCTTTTAAGATTACGCTAACTAACGATAAAGACAATGTCCGCGTTTCCCAGATTCGCTCTTAGCGCTTAAGAGCTTCTTAAGCGCTAAGAGCGTCTTAGGGACGCTCTTAAGAGCGCTGTGAAAGAAGGAAGTGTTTCCCACAGTCGTTCTTAGCTTAAGAAGATCTTTCACTAAGAAGGAAGTGTAAGATCGCCCTGACCCACTCTTAACAGCCTTCTTAGCGACCAAACGCTCAGTGCAGCCGCATCAGGGAAAGTTATATCGGACACAAAGGAATACTAAAACCCTGCGTAATGATGCTGCAGAACACTGACGCAAGAAAAATAATAGCATAAGAAGAAAAATAACGATATAAAAATAAAGAATTGCCCATGTGTTCCTGTAGCTACATAAATAAAATAAATCATCATTACTATCACTCCTTACGTTTTCATACACATTCGGCATCTGCATATGAGTTTACAGTAGCTATAAAAACAACAACCCTGTGGTATTTTACAGATATGAGGGAAACTGACAGGTGTAATTGAACTCAGCTGGAACCTGAAGTGATTTATATTTCAGCACCACGGCGGTGGACAGCTCCCACTAAGAGCTTCTTAAGAAGCTTCTTTGGCGGGATCTTAAGAAGGCAGTTAAGAAAGCATCTGGGAAACACCCCTATCTTAGCGCTCCTTCTTAGCCGAACCCTTCTTAAGAGCCTTCTTAAGTCCTTAAGAACGAGCGAATCTGGGAAACGCGGCCAATATGTCTCAAACATTTGACTTTTATTAAACTGCTGCTGATGTAGCCACTACTAATACAAACGTTTGGAGAAGTAATATGCTTTTAGGTGGGTTGAGAGCAGCTTTTAACTCTTTGATGGGTGCAGCTGGTCTTCTTGCTAGTAACTAGTAAGTAATATTAGCTGGTTTGCTATGTCTTGTGTGCTGCACTTGCTGGATTTTTGGCTGTGATAATTATCTCACCTGGACGAGTCTGCAGTCCGACGTCTTCTTTACAAATCATGCAGCCAATCCTCTTCTTTGCAGGGTTTGTGGTGAAATAGATTTGATGTTGTTGCATCAGCTGCAGCCATTTTGCTGCATTGTTTACCTGTTGCTGCAGCCACTGTTTGGCGTGCAACTCTCAGCAAAGATAATAATGATGTAAGATGGCTCACCCCTCAGAAACATCGCCAGGTCCATGCACAGCGTGACAAACACATGCAATGATGTAACCGACTAATTATCAACAATTAGATTTGTCTGCATCTAATTTTGTCATCGATTTTTGTCAACAATGTCGACTAATTGTTGCACCCCTGTTGGGAAACTGAACTGTTGTCTGTCCTGTCCCTGGAGGATTCCACAACAGAGAACTCAGGCTGTATGAAATTACCGGATTTGCAGGACGCAAACAATAAAATGTGACTCGAGGAGGTTTTTATCATTTAATTCTGAGGTCATGACAGGAAATGTATCACTGTTAATTTCTGAGGTTGTGCACAACCAACGCGCCAAAGGGAAGCAGGATGCATGAGGCAGCTGTCACGAGAAATAGTCGTTAAAAGCAAGTAGATCTCTGTCTTAACCTTCTGAACCCAACCAAGCCGTTTCAGGCAGTTTTTTTGCTTTGTGGCCTTGTTTTTTTAATTCAAATATATACATACATACATATACTGTACATATCTATGTCCTGCAGCTCTATGGAATCAGCACAATCATGAAAGTTGAATTTCTCTTGAATGATTTTCTTCTTTGTATTTTTAACATTTGACCTCTACTTCCAGCCTCTCCTGTCCTCTCCTCTCTGCTCTGTAAAAACAACCTTTCCTGTCCTCTCCTCTCTGCTCTGTAAAAACAACCTTTCCTGTCCTCTCCTCTCTGCTCTGTGTAAACAGCCTCTCCTGTCCTCTCCTCTCTGCTCTGTGTAAACAGATTTTTAGTGAATATTTGTCTCGTGACCGTTTGTCTCAGCAGAATCAATCATGACTTCACAGTCTCTCTGAGGAGCAGAATTTAATGTTTTAACAGGAGATTCTGGCACAAATATCAACATTTTAAGCTTTGTTTTGGTCACTTTTTGTAATGGAAATTTTCATAACCTATGGTCCGTTCGAGGACTGTCAGAAAGTTCAAACTCTGATGATAATGTCTGTTTTTACAGTTTCTTTTGACTATAAATGGTGTATTTTTGGCAGAAGAAACATACATTTCAGGGGTCCAGGAGGTAAATTATGAATGTTGTTCACTGTTGTTATTCTAATAATAGTTTCATCTCTACTCAGCAGCATCTGTTGTGATAGTGACTCGAGCATCTTGGCAGAAATGTGGCTTTTATGGAGCTTACAGACTCTCAAGGTCATTCTGTCTGTCAGAAATCACTTTATTAGGTCGTAGTTCAGCAGTTTTACAGGGAGGAAAGAGCAGCGGGACGATAATTCAGTCAGTTTGAAGTCAGGCAGGGAGCGCAGACGGGTCAGAGCCTCCTGCAGACGGCCCTATCTCTCCCTCTGCATAAAGCACCCCGCTTTGAAGATAGATAGACCTCCTTATCAGCTATCAGTGCTATCGCCCTGCTGTCTGCTGCTGCATGCACGCAGGTACTGCAGTTACCATGGTTATACACCAGTGGCACTTCTGCAGCACGCATTAGCATCGCAAAATATTCATTCATTGCCCCACAGAGCTCACAGCAGGAGAAGACGACTGACAGACTGTTTACACGACGCAGATCAAAGGAAGCCTCATGCCTCTGTGTCAGTATCTGTATGCAGAAGAAGAAGTAGTCGCGGCCACGTGTTGTGCATCCTGCGCTCGCCGTGTTCTGAAATATGCTTGATCGAAAAAATGCAGTAGGAATCCTAATAGTATACAGAGCTCCGACTCACTCAGTCCACCCTGCAGAGGAATCCGTGCTCATACAAACATTGAAGTTGGCAAAACAGACTGCTGTAGCTGCTGCAGCTGCAACAAACATCCAATTCATCAGCCGGGCCAAAGAAAATATGGCCAGGAATGTAGCTTTAATCAATTCAAGCAAACCGGGTCCCCGCCACGTCCTGTTTGGCCAAAAAAGGATTAAAGGGCCATAACTTTCTCCTGTTCTTTATGCCGACACAATCTCTCAGATTTATGACCTGTGATGACTTGGATTCATCCTCACTGAGCTCCTCTGTGCACTGCTGCAGTTTATTTTCATTTGTCTTAAAATAAAGTTGTTACTGAGCAGCTCTACGCCCCCCTCACTCCCTAAACCCTCTCCCACAAGGTGCTCCAGTGTTTTCAGATTCTCATGAGCTTCCTGTTTCAAAAAGCTGAGACGTATATTCTGTGAAAAACATCTTCCCAGGGAGGTCTCCACCGTGATGGGAGCAGATTGTTTGGAAGGTTTAAATTAGGATCTCCATATATAGCCCTCCATATTATCTTTAATTCTGTACCATAAATAGGTCTTCCTCTTGGCCGGGCCGTGGGGAGAGGATGTGGAGGATGAGTGAGCCCCGGCTGCTGCGGCTGCTGGCCAGATGTGCAGCAGACACTGCAGCAGCCGCGCAGCTCCAACTGCTCCTCCTTTATCTGTCGCTGCATCATAAAGTTTAACTCAGTCCGACTCTTTAACTCACCTAGTGATTCAGGACAACTGTGGGCTTTAATCTTGCCCATGAGTGGAGTCCTCTATGGAGAGGACCAGAGCTGGACCAGAGTAGAGAGGGCGCTGTGCACCAGGAAGTCAGTACCAGCACCAAACGGCACCTTTTGTACCTTCTTTTTGGTACTACTCTGTAGCAACAAAAATTAACTTTAAGTTGTGAAAATGAGTCCAACCTTAACTCAATTTCAACATTGTTGTAGATAAAATGTTCTGAACCTAGAATAACATTCTACACACTAGAGGTGGGGGAAAGAATCGATTCAGCGTAGTATCACAATATTTTGCGTAGCAATATTATATTGATTCACTGCTGGAGGAAGTAGCGGGCTCACTTCTAGGAATATCCTGGAGCTACTGGTTGTTTGAGAGTCTAATAAAATGCTGCAGTTGTTGTCGTCCATACATGTTTGATATCAGTTCAGTTCAGGTGGACTGAATACTTTGTTGGTCAGTCTGTGGGTTTGACTCTCTGTGGAGAAATAAGAAGACTGAAGTGAGATGAACAGACAAAACAATTCTTGATTGAATTTAATTTTGTCGACACAATGCAAATGCAGTTAAACAGTTAAATCGCAATATATTGTATGGTAATACTATGTGCAAATAAGAGAACCATGTTAATATAAACAACGTCGTCCGGTTCTCTGCTGATTTAATCTCTGCAGAACCTTGCCGTCTTGCTAAATGTTACAAAAACTATAATATCTGTGTCTTAGATGCATTGTTTCTGTTTCTGCAGCTCTTTGTAACTTCACATCAGGTTTCTGTCTTAATGGTGATGTCATTCTGCACAGTCAGCTGATCTGTCGGAAGTCAGAAAACCCAAATTTAACCCAAAGATTGTTTTATTAATCTCTAATCTTTTGTTTTTACTGTGACTGGACATGATAGCGGCCTGTGACCGCATGATTAATTCGCCTGGCGTCTTGTTGGACCTCCACATATTTTCCAGGCGTGTCAGGCTTCAGTAGTTCTGTGACTCAGGGACGACTCAGGTGTTTCAGACGTTTGCTGACACGTGAAAACGCAGCGTGCAGCTGGACAGAATGCAGCTCAGGGTCAGGGTGGTGGGGGACGCTTTTTTGCAAGTGGTTTTCATTAAGAGCTTTTTATGATTGTAGGAATTAACTGGAGAGCAAACTGTGGATCTTTCCACATGTGAGGGATTCATGAAGGTCACCGCAGACTAAGATGAAAGAAAAGTTCCCTATGAAGTCGTGAATCAGGCTCCAACTAACAATTATCATTATTGTTTCATCTGATTATATTCTTAATGAATCGATTTATCATTTGGTCTATAAAAAAGCAGAAAATGCTGAAAAATTACATTATTTACTATTTTTTACATTTGAACTAGGGCTGCACAATTATTAAACATTTTATAAAATGAATAAATAACAGTATTAATAAAAAAATAATTTTATATATATACAAAAATAAAATAATAAATGCATTTATTTTATATATAAAATATTTGTCAAATACCATTCTGAATTTATTATTCAGAAAAACTTTGTTTGGTTCAGTTCTGCATCAAAAATCACACCATAATCATTGTAATATATTGCTCGAGAAAAATTTGAATAATTATGCGTAAATGATAATTCTCTCCAATATTGTGAATCATTTTACAGTTGCAACATCAGTCAAAATAATTACAATTAGATATTTTTTCCAAATAAGTAACTTTTTCCCGCTTGGTCCAGAGAACTTTGGAACAAGTTTGGCAATGATTGCTCAAAATTTGTAGTGAAAAAGTGTAAACCCCCCCAAATAAAACAGATTTGGACACAATTCAAATTGGTTGGCCATGGCAGCTCCCCAAAGTGAGGCTGAAACCTCTGCAGCGCCCACTGGTGGCTGGCTGCAGTACAGGTTATAAGCCCCGCCCCCTCCATGTTAGTTTCTGTCATTTTAGCTTGTTCTTATTACGTTGATGTTTGTTCAAGTGTTTGTTTTTCTGATCAGTTTGGTTTTAATTTGTTATGTGAAGTTAAAAAACGAGGCTGTGACGTCATGACCCTAGCTTTTGGATTTTTCATTAGTTTTAGTTTTAATTTCGTTGTGAATTTTTGTTTTCAAATTCAGTTAGTTTTAATTAGTTTTAGAGTGAGTTTTTATTTTTGAAAATGCTTGGTTTAAGTTTTTATTAGTTTTAGTTGTTTTGTAATGGGGTATTTGTTATCTGTGGAATTCAAAAAGGTCACAATAAATGTTGACTTTATTTCCTTTTATTATCCATCTGAGCCCCAATAAGTTATTAACTTCTTAACAGTGCCTGTCTCTGGAATGTTTTGGCGTCGTCCATTCATTATATCGTCTATGATCTCTAGACGCAAATAGGCTCCGCTTATTTGAATAGATTTATCTGGAACCAGAGAGTCTATGAAAAAAAAAATCGGAGACTAAAAATTCAAACTGTGCAGGCCAAATTGCACCATGTCAGGAACTGTTCATCTGATCTACTTGCTGTGGAATAACAAACACACACAGGTTTCTTTATAGTAAAATATAACAACTTCATCAGTCTTGATTACCTGCAGATTAATTTCCTCCTGATGCTCTCAGCTCTGAAGGTAACTCCTCCCTCTGCTCTCTGGCTTCAGCTCTTGACTCTCTAATGAGGTCCGACTGAGCCGTTTCTTCATGCTCATTAACACGGAGGCCTCGGCAGACACCTCTTAGGGTTTTATAGCCGCGGGTTTAAACCCTGCACATCTCCACAGCGAGGCTGGAGCACCACGTTTCTGTTGGGTGGATCAGCTCTCCATCCTCTCATCAGCACTCGTTAAACTGTCAGAGCCTCAATGGAGGTTTGTCCCCTCCGCTCTGATTTACAGTTTCAATTCAGGAGCAAAAGCTTCAGCCGCCATCTGACCACAGACGTGAGATGTTGGACCATCTGCTAACGGATTGCTGCGTCTCTATCTTTACTGCAGCCGCCTGCAAATAACAGTTAATATCACTAATGCTCAATCTGCCAGTTGTTTCCTTCATTCATTTAGTTGATAAAATGTCAGAAAAATGTGAGAAATGTCCCAGAACACGAGGTGAGTTCAGTCAGTTCAGTTCAGTTTAATTATTTGGGCAAAAAAATGTCAATTATGCAACAAAAAAATAGTCCACTGTAACCTTAAACTCAAGACAATCCTTTAAATAATTAGTTACAGTCAGAAACATCAGAATATATAGAAAAAAAATATTTGTCATGAAATGAGAAAGTTAAAAGTAGAAAATCTTCACATGGACATGCAGTGAAATTCTCAATCATACATAAAAAATATTTAATCAAACGCTGTTATTATTATTGATGAATCTGTTGATTATTTGTTAAAAAAATTTGAGCTACAAAATGGGAAAACGGTTAAATTAAAAAAATGTATTTAAAGTACCTAAAACACAAGAGGAGGTCTTTTAAGTTGTTGTCGCTTCCTCGATTAATTGTTTTATCTGTAAAATGTCAGAAACAACCGGAAAAATGTCCAGAACACGAGGTGACGTTTTCACATCACTTGTGTCCAAACAACAGTTTAGTTCAGTTTAATTTAATTATTTGGGCGACAAAATCTCACTAAATAAATAAAAATGTCCACTGTAACCTTTAACACAAGATGACCTCTTTAAACTGTCAGAAACCACCAAAATATGTATAAAAAATGTATTTGTCATGGGATGAGAATAAGTTAAAAGCAGAAAATCTTCACTTTTACATGCAGTGAAATTTTCAATTATGTTTTAAAATATTATTTAATTGAACACTGGATATTATGGATTATTATTATTATGAATCTGTTGATTATTTGTTGTATATTTTGAGCTACAAAATGTTAGAAAATAGTACCGAAAAAAAAATGTTTTTTTGTTCCAACAAACAGTCCAAAACCCCAAAATATTAAATATAATACAATCAATTATGTATAAAAATAGAAAAATGTTCATCACAAGATGACCTTTTTAAATTGTTAGTTTTGTTCAACAAACAGTCGGAAACCAACAAGATATTTTAATTTATTTTATATTTTAAAGTATTTGTCATCTGATAAGAATAAGTTAAAAGCAGAAAATCTTCATTGACATGCAGTGAAATTCTCAATTCTGCATAAAAATAGAAGGCACCTTTTTATATAATAAAAAAAAAAAGCTGCAACCAGAATGTTTTTGTATTTTTGCTAGAAATAATATTAACTTTTTTTCATTAATACTTTAATTTGTTTAATTGATTGGGCTAAAAAATATCAGAAAATGTTAAGAAGGCAGTCCAGAACCCCTAAAATATTGAATTTATTATGACATAATAATTATAATTTTAAAAAACTTATGGAGGTGTCTCTTGTTCAGGCTCTGCAATTTAATGCTGCTGGGACACTTCAAAGCCTCGAAGACTTCACAAATATACTTTCTGGTTTTCCCTCCAGGTTCATCAGGTTCTTATTCAGCTGAATCTATTGGCTCAGTCATTAAAGATGCTGATAGTCAAATATTTTATCCCACAATCAAACAACTTAGTTTGCTTCACCATTATCTCTGAAACAGACGTCTCTGTCAATATCACACATCCTCTCTTGAACTTTAATGATGTGAAATGAGTTTCAACACACCAAACACCTTTTTATGGTCGTAAGATCGGCTGCAGGTTTTCTACACACAGGAGACAGCACCAGAACTCTGAACTGTTTCTTTAGGAGATGGATAAAAATACAAAGTTGATCATAGAAAGAAACTGTAAAAACATTAAGCATTATTTTTAAAATTTGAACTTTCCAACAGTCCTTGAACAGATCATAGGTTCCGATGCAGCGACAAAAACAAAGCTTAAAATGTTGATATTTGTGTCGGAATCTCTTTATTTTAAAATAAAGCGTTTGCACTAACCAGATCCTGTTAAAAACATTAAATTCTGCTCCTCAGAGACACTGTGAAGACATGATTGATTCTGCTGAGACCAACAGTCACGTGACAAATATTCACTGAAAATCTGTTTACACAGAGCAGAGAAGAGAGGACAGGAGAGGCTGTTTACACAGAGCAGAGGGGAGAGGACAGGAGAGGCTGGAAACATGACAATACTTCAATATGTACAATATTTGGAGAAAACTGTTTATTTTAAAATATTTGTGACACTTGTGGGCACTTGTAAAAGTGTTATATATTCCATTTTATTCCCATTTTTAAAAATAATTTATCAGAGAAATCAACTTGTTTTTTTTTTATTTTTTTCTGATTTCTGTCACTCTAACTGTGTTATCGTGCACAAAGTCTTGTTTAAATTGTTCCCACTTCTGGGGACTTGGAGGTAAATTATTTCGATGGATCAGACTGTTTGGGTATGGTTCTTGATTCCCGTCCTGATCCAGAAACGGATCATTTTTGGTAGAAGTTTGTTGTTGGCAGTTTAATCTTTAATCAATCAGCTGGTTGGTCAGTTGACTGTTTCTTTGTTTTCGGGGGTTTGAGGACTTCCTGTTGTCCTGTTTATGTAAACATGAGCTGTATGTGTTTGAAACGGAGGCGTGACGTCCTGCTTTACATGTTGTTTGCATTGAATTTAAAACGAGTCACATGTTCGGCCTGTAGGAGAAGCTCTCTGCTCTGTTTCCAGGCAAGTTTCTCTCCATTAAGACGCATGTTTTACAGCCTCTCCACTCTCTTTATCTCCACATTATCTGTGAGGTTTTGACTCGATGGAGATCGTCACTTGAGGGGAAAGTGGATGTTGCAGCGAGGTGACAATAGGCTCTTTTATGTGCAGAGTTCTCTTGGTTGCCTTGTGTTGGCTCCAGGGGACCATGTGACCAGCACTCATTCAGGTCATGTCAGCCCGCTCAGCCTTTGACCCTCTTAGAAAGGAAGCTCGTCCTCTCAATGTCCCATTCATGGCAAACTGATGTCTGTGTGCATTAATGTCTGACACAGCAGAGGTATGACGGTCCGCTGACAGAGAGGTTAACAGTTTACACGCTGCATGGTGACAACAACAACAGATTCCTCGATTTTTAACCGTGAGTTCATTATTTCAACTTTGTCTGAACTCCGACGAGCAGCTGCAGAGCGTTTTCACATTTTCCTCTCTGTGTCCTTGTATTTCACTGCAATATATAAAATCTATATAAATCTAGAAGTCCTGCAGCTCTATGGAATCAGCACAATCATGACCAGAAGTGGGAACAACTCAAACATGTCTTTGTGCAGAATAACACAGTTAGAATGACAGAAATCAGAAAAAAAGAAAATCAAAGTGAATAAAATGGAATTTATATACAAACGCTTTTTCAAGAGCCCAAGTGTCAAGAATGGTGTAAGGAAACAGACACAAAATTACCAAATAGAGATGTAAAACTAATTTTAAAGACACAAAATTACCAGAAAAAGACATAAAAGACCAAAAAACACAAAATAACAACAAAAAGTATCTAAAAATATCAAAAGAAACCAAAAAACACAAAATATCCCAAAAAAATGTAAAAATATATTAAAAAAACTAATTTACCCCCAAAAAAGTAATATCACCAAAACCAGTGTCTCCACATACTCAGTACTGTCATGTTTCCAGCCTCTCCTGTCCTCTCCTCTCTGCTCTGTGTAACAGCCTCTCCTGTCCTCTCCTCTCTGCTCTGTGTAAACAGATTTTCAGTGAATATTTGTCACGTGACCGTTGGTCTCAGCAGAATCAATCATGTCTTCACAGTGTCTCTGAGGAGCAGAATTTAATGTTTTTAACAGGATCTGGTTAGTGCAAACGCTTAATTTTAAATGACTCATGTAGAATAAAGAGATTCTGACAGTAATATCAACATTTTAAGACAAGTTTTGGTCACTTTTTCTCATGGAAACTTTTGAAACATATGATCCGTTCAAGGACTGTCAGAAAGTCCAAACTCAGATGATAATGCCTGTTTTTACAGTTTCTTTTTACGATAAACTGGATTTTTGTCAGCTTTTTAAAAAAGAAAACACTTTTAGGGTTCAGAGGGTTAAAAAAAAATTTAGACATCGTTGCTTGCTCTAGTTATCATGAATTTGAGTCAGCGTTTCTATTTTGAGGTGCAAAAGTTGTCGTATTTGAAAGTAAGTACAGACTTGGCAAATAAATACTTTAAATACTTTCTTTTTTCAACCTGACATTGCATTTTTTTAAGTGCATAATTCAATAAATACTCAAACATGTGAATGTCTTCATGTTACTATTCCACGCAGATTGAAGAATATTACACTACATTTCATGACTAAATTGTGCAAAAATGCAACAAAATAAAAGGGGTTAACTCACTATTTCTTGGCACTTTGACACTTGTATGTCAGAATTGTCTCCATCTTTCACTGTCGACACAATATGGGATATTTTACAGTCGGTATGAACAGGAGGAATTATTAATGTTGACATAAATCCTTTAAAAGCAGTTTGTAATGTCAGCAGTGATGTGGTGTGTGTGTGTGTGTGTGTGTATGCTGCAGCCACTAGGTGGACACAGATTAGAGACGAGGACAGACGGCCCAGCAGCCATATGTGCTCAGTAATAAGAGGATAAATCCTCTCTGGACACCAGCTCTTTGATCCGGGTGATTTTTGATGTGAAGCTCAGAGTCGTGTGTGTGTGTGTGTTGTGTCTTTGATGTGGTCCAGTCTTGATGACCTGTGCAGTATTTTAGTATTGGGGGTTTCCCCTCATTCTCCACGTTGTATTTATTGTCTGTCTGTTTGAAAGCAAAGCTTGTCGTCTCCTGTTTCAGCAGCGCTGGAAGAAAACCTCATTACTCATCATTTACTACAATAAAAGTCCTGATAGCACTCTAGTAATTTTGAATGCACAGTATCAGCATCAAAATGTTTTTAAAGTATCAAACGTAAAAGTACTCGTTATGCAGAATGGACCCACTCAGATTGTTTGATATAATCTAAATATATTATTGGATTTTAATTATTGATTCATTTTATTTTTTCTAAAGTAGAGCTAATTTTAACTACTTAATATACTGTTATGAGGTTAATGTCTAATCATTTTAAATTAATCATGTTTTTTATGTTAAATCTTGACCTGAAAAGTAACTAAAGCTGTCAGCTAAATGTGTAGTATAAAAATGTATAAAGTTACATCAAATATAAATACTCAAGGAAAGTTCAAATGCCTCAAAGTTGTACTGAAGTTCAGTACTAAAGTAAATGTACTTCCACCACTGCAAAATAAACTATTTCTCATGGACCAATTATCTTTGTCCTGCTCTTTTCATTTTGTTCTGCTGTGAAGCGTCTTTAGGTATCCAGAAAAGCACTAAATTAATCTAATGTATTATTATTATTATTGTTGTTGTTGTAATTCAGTGGTGGAAGAAGTATTCACATCCTTTACTGCAGTAAAAGTACTAATACCACACTGTGAAATTACTCCACTACCACATAATTAAAGTCCATTCAAAACTTACTGAAGTAAAAGTACAAAAGTATCAGAAAATTTACTTAAAGTATCAAAAGTAAAAGTACAATATTGCCTCCAAATGTAGTGGAGTAGAAGTATAAAGTTATATTAAATACTCACCTCTGTCTATAAATAACTGAGAAAATAAAGAATAAATAGTAATAAAATTAATAGCTAAATAAACATTATTACTGTTCAGTTTCAGGCCATTTCTGACAATTTTTTTTAAAATAACTAAAAAAAGGTTTTAACCCTCCTGTTATGTTCATTTCTCAGGAACAGCAATAATGTTCATGGGTCAATTTGACCCGGGGCATGTTTAAATATCTAAAATTTTCAGAAACTAAAAAATCCCACTAAACATTGTTTATATTTCATTAATAACTCAATTGCTAACCATTTTAATCAACATTTAGTGCAATGTTGTTCTTTGCCTCTCACAGACCATGGTTCAATGAGGATGAATCACTTGTTTTTCATAGAAAAATGCATGTTAAAACTTTTTTTATATACATTGGAAAGACCTGCATATAAAATACAATTGTTTGACATGACATTGATATTCTTAAAATTTTATTTTTACTTTTGATGAAACATACTTCTAACCATTTCTTTTATTATTTAGATTTTTAACTAAAAACAGGAGAGTTAAAGATAGCTAACAACATTTCTAAATCACACCAAGGAACATTTTCTGCATTATATATTGTGTAAAAACAGTTTTAATGGCGCAACATTTACACAGATAATGATAATAACCCAGAACAGTGAGCTCTGCTGTAAACTGGGCCAGGCTGATTCTCCCTAAATTGGCGAGCCTGTTTTGGTTAAATCTGACAATATGACAATAGCGTAAAACAACTGACATCCATGTGAGCGGCCCCGGGGCGTCTGATTTTGGCGATAGGAAGTCTGTTTGGGGGCCGAAGTCAATCCAGGTCAGATCTCTTGTCGACTCAATTAGGGTCAAATCGGAAAAAGCTCAAGTTTGAAATGAGCATGTATAGATTTTTGTGTAACGGAATAGTTTGTCTTATTATCCGCCCACGTTTGAGTCATGAACGGTGTGTTGTTGTTCCTCCTGTTGTTGCTGCTCAGACTGCTGGTGTGTCTGAGGATGATGTGGCTTCATTAACAGATGAGTCACAAGGGGAAAACCTGCACAGATAAACCTCAGACACAGTTTAAACATTCTGCTGCTGTAAAACTCATTCACAGAAATCATCAATGTGTGAGACAGTAACCGTGTTAGAGAACAGTTCATCGGTTGGTTGACTGATGAAGGAATCTGGAGCTGTTTTGGTGAAAACTTACTCTTTTTAGTCACAAAAAATGTTAAATATTTCTTGT
Organism: Centropristis striata; assembly: GCF_030273125.1. Lineage (NCBI taxonomy): Eukaryota > Metazoa > Chordata > Actinopteri > Perciformes > Serranidae > Centropristis > Centropristis striata. Next base: position 18,607,138 of record NC_081521.1, read on the forward strand.
TCCAGCTGCTCAGATTTGAAGATTTAGTTTATGTGTGATTGTAAATGGAGTATATTTAGGTTTTAAGTCACATTGGGATTTTTCTGAAGCCTTTGGTTGAACAAAACAAGTTATATTAGCTGTTTCCTGACATTTTAGAGGCCAAACAATAAATCAATAATCAGCAGATTAATCTGACGTTGTTTGTTAACCTCTGACCTCAAGTTATCTGAATGAAAATGGGTTCTACATGTACCAACGAGTCTCCTCTTCACAGACATGCTCACTTTACGCAGGCAGAAACCACACAGTTGTTCCGCTGCATTAAAATGCATTATAATCGCCTATCATGTATGAATATTTGTGTATCCTGGGGTCACTAGACAGTCTGTGAGCTGCATAAATCGGGTCTGACTGGAAGGCTGAGTCAATGTTCTTCAGCAGTTAAGAGAAACAGAACCGCTCGTCATGTAATCCAGAAATCTCCAAAATGTATAAAGCTTTTTAAACCAAATATTTGTGGTATTTTCGAGGGATTCTCAAGTAAACAAAATAGTCAAATTTGGCACCAAATCGTGTGTAAAATATGCTATCAACCGAACAACTGCAGCAACAACTTAATTGCGACATAATAGAGCATGAAAATGAACTTCATATACTGGTATAATAATGCTGTAAACCCTCACACACTTTCATGATTGTAATAAATAAATAAATTGATCAATTAACTATTTTTTACTCCAAATGTATGCCTTAAACATCTTGGCTCACAGTGCTGAGCTGCATATCAGATTAATATTCAGATCTCCTGCTCTCACGTGATGTAAAATAGGTGACTGAAAAGATTTTATGTTCACCAGAATATCTCCAGATTCCCTCATCAATCAACCAATCTATCTTGAGGGTTTCCCTCGACATTTTTTTATTTAGTTTTATTACAGATTTATGACCTGAAGCTGCATATCAGATCAGTCTTCAGGTTCCAGCTTTCAGATGATCTTCACCACTTCTATGTGGCGTTTGTTGTTGACCTGCTATCTCCCCCTAAATATCCACCGCACACAACCCCCACAGCACTAAAAAAAGAAGGGAAATGTGGTTAAATGACCTGAAACCACTCGCTATATATCTGTAATAATGTAATATACAGTCATCGAAAAAATGATTAGACCACCCTTGGTGCAACTAAAGGTACAATTGTTTGGACAAATATAATGATAACAACAAAAATATCTGATAAGAGTTTAATTTAAGAGCTGATATCTAGACAATTAACATGGTTTTCTTGATAATTATTTTGGTTATTATCAAGAAAACCATGGAAAATGTCTATCAGCTCTTTATTTTGAGCTATTTTTGTTGTTATCATTATATTTGTCCAAACAAATGTACCTTTAGTTGTACCAGGCATTAAAATGAACAAGAAATTGAAGAAGAACAATGGTCTAATCATTTTTTCCATGACTGTATATTGGCGTAGCTCTGCTTGTTAATCAGTTGCATTTTTTGAGAAATTTTCGTCCGTTTTTCACCATTTTGCAGCCTTTTCTCCCCCCAAACGATTAATCGATAACATTATCTGCAGCCCAGTGTCTCCTGTGACTTTTGCCTCCCTCGGCGCGGTCTGGCAGGACTGGCTCCAGCCCTGTGATTGAGAAAGACAATCCTCTTAGCACAGAGCCTGTTTTCTTTCTAGGCCACTGAATGGCTGTGTGCAGAAGTCCTGTCAGTTGAGCCCGGCTGTCGGATATCCTCTCTCTGTTAAGTTCCTTTGTGGTGGTGAGGGTCTCCTCTCAAACACAACCCCCCTCCCCTCCTCCTCACCTCTTTATGGCCCTGATCCGGCAGCTGCAGGGTTAATGTTTAGCAGCAGCAGCAGCAGAGAGGCAGGAGTTGTAGGAGGAGGAGGGGAGAAGGAGAGCGGCAGGGAGGTGGGGGCTGGTCCACAGCTGTTGTAGTAGGCAGGGTCTATTGGGGTAGGAAGCCTGCCTCACTCGCCCTGGAACAATGGGAGACATGGCAGCCTCTGCAGACACACACACAATGCACATGCCCAAGGACGGGCCTGCTCTGTAGCCGAGAGCGTTACAGAGGAAACCGGCTTCCTCGCAGACACTCGCAGCACTGACGGCTCCTGGAACGGCGAGGAAAATAATCTCCTCAGCAGCCGGGGAACAGAAATGTAAGGTTGTGGCCTTTCTGTCGCTTTTTTCTTCTTCTTCTGGTGCCTTTCATCTCACTCTGAGATCTGTGGATGTGCTGACTGGATGACTGAGAAGGCAGCAGCAGCAGCAGCAGCAGCAGGAGGAAGGAAGGAAGGTGAGCTCATGCACCTAAAAAATGTTGTTTTACTTTAGTAACCAGGCGGAGGGTTGTGAATGAATAAAAGCTGGTCGGGTACTTACAGCTGACACTGTGATTTCTGGGCTTCTTGCTTGTTGTGGCGGCGTCAGATTTGTGTGTGTGACAGAGAGGGAGTGTGTGTTTTCATCATAGTGTTGACTTGACATAGGGCTGGGCGATACATCGATATAAAAAATATATCGATATATTCTTAAATGTGATATGGAATTAGACCGTATCACATATATCGATATAGTTCAGATTTGCACTGTGATCCTTGTTCCAGGCAAGCTGCTTTATATATAAATGCTGCCCTTACTAGGGTTCGCCATGTTTAGTTATTTTGTAATGTTCGTTATTCTTTTCTCATATAAATATATTTATTTCAGAAAAAGATTGGCCTATTTTATTTCATAGGCTATTTTTGTTTAAGATATTCTTTATTTAAATGTGCACTTTATGGAGCTTTGATTTAAAAAAAACAAAAAACAGTTTCAATTAAACTACATGTGACATGTCATATTTGACTTTGACAATATTTGCTCTCACTTTGCGATAAAAATATCGGGATATATATCATGTATCGACAGCCTAAATATATCGGGATATGACTTTTGGTCCATATCGCCCAGCCCTATGTGTTTTCATGTTGTTCATGTTCTTCATAGTGTTGACATGAGTGGACCTGAGGTGACTCTTTCTCTGCTGTGTGTGTTTAGGTTAGCATTAATGTCATGGCTAAGCAGCTCTGTTTGTCTGATGTCTGCTTGTTTTGGTCGCAGCTAACAATGTGTCATAAATCTGCCAACCGTGTTCGCTGGCGGTGGGAAAGTGCTTCACCCTAAAACAGAAACGGGATCAGTAGAGGCAGGCTGTGGTGTGTGTGTGGGGCACCTGGCACACATTTTGAAGAAGGATCCCTGCGATCAGTTTGATTGCTCTCTCTCAGAAATCCATGGCGCACATCCAACCTTTCAGGCCCCTTTTTTTGGGAAGGGAGCTCCCTCTCCTCTCTCTCCTCTCCTCTCGTTCCCCTCCTCCACCACCCCCTCCCCCACCTCCTCCTCCTCTCCACCGCCTCCGCTCCTCATCCCAAATATTGCTTCTTGTGTACGATTCGTCTCGGCTCTTGTAGCCAACATCAGACAGGAAGCAGCACCGAGGGAGCTCCCCCAGCCTCATTCTGTCTCCCCCTCCCTCCTCCTCTTTGATATTTATCTGCATCTGTATTAATGATGCAGACAATCGCGTGGTAATGGTGCGTCTGCAGAAAAAAGGAACCACCCCAGACTTTGGCCTACATTTTTTAGTCTTGTTTAATTCCGCCATGTGAGGATTTAGGTTTTTGTCACATTGTTTACATCTCTCCCGCCTACACACTTTGCCTACACAGCAACAACTTCAATCTGAGCCTTTCCCCGGATTGGCAGATGGAAAGGGTGCTGCCTGACATATCCTGAGACGGCCTCGACGCTGCCAAATCCCCAAGAGTGCGACTGACATGATTTAAGAAGCTTTTGCGCATTTCTTCTTATTCTCTCTGCTTCGTCTGAGTCGCCTTTGAAATTGTTTTTTCTGCTGCCCTCATTCCATGAATCTCATCTGCTACATCCTTTCTCCTGCAGCATCTCGCCACAACCCTCTTTGAAAAATGTTCACTCAATATTTCATCATTTTCGCAGCGTCCAGCCATCAGAAATCAAACTCTGGCCCTCGCTGAGTAAATACTGGAGCTGTGCTCTTTGTGCAGATCACAGATCTCGCTCTGCTCCCTGTTTTTTCTCTCGGGACCAGGTGAACCGAGGAGGACACACCAGATGATCTGCCCTCGCTCTATTAAAACCCAGATTGAGAGGGCAGATGCTCAACACCTCTAATCCCATTTCAGTTCGACAAGATCTAACGGGATCAGGCTGCGTAACCCTTTTGGAAATGAAGAGTTAACTCTGCAGCTCGACGTCCAAACATATCTGAAGTGATCAGGCGAAACGCTGTCTGAGGAGACGGAGCGGCACATTTAACCTCCGAATGAAACAAGGCAACATACAATCATGGAAAAAATGATTAGATCACCTTTTTTCTTAAATTTCTTGTAAATTGTAATGCCTGGTACAACTAAAGGTACATTTGTTTGGACAGATATAATAACAACAAAATTTAAGAGCTGATATCTAGACATTTTCCATGGTTTTCTTGTTTATGATTTTGGTTATTATCAAGAAAACCATGGGAAATGTTTAGATATCAGTTCTTAAATTAAACTTTCTGGAGCTATTTTTGTTGTTATCATTATATTTGTCCAAACAAATGTACCAGGCATTAAAATGAACAAGAAATTGAAGAAAACAAGGGTCTAATAATTTTTAGCCTGACTGTAATTAACAGGAGAATCTGTTAAAGGGGAATCCCGCATCGGACTGAAAACTAAAAATCATTGTGTGGCACTCGGCGTGTAAAGTCCTGCGTTATCAGAAAGACATAAAAGGGGGAGTTCTTAAAACGCTGCTGAATTATTCATCCAGCTTTCTTTCATTACACTTTACAATGACTCAGAGATGAAAGGGAAGACGAGAGGAGAGATGGAGGAGTGGGGGCTCGTAGTCTTGGCACGGCTGGTATCTCCCGGGGCGACGCAGCGCCTTCCTCTGCACCCGGTTTCCTGCTCGCTGTGGAGGAAAAGCTGCAGCTCATGACGGAGGTGACATCGGTCTGAAACCCATCCGGCGACCCTCCAAAACTCCAGAACGCCATCAAACTTCTCTTGAACATTCTCGTGCTTCCTGTCTCATGATGAAGTCACAAACAGGATTAACAGAGATGTCAGGAGGGTTTTATTTCCCTCCTTTCATGTTGAAAGAAGAATTAAGAATTTGAATTATTTTTATTCCTTTATCAGAAGTCGAAACCACAGGACTCTCTGCAGGTTTAAATGAGATAGTCACCAACTGTAAAAACAGAAATTATTGTCAAATTTTACAACACTCCTAGAATTAATCGCCTGTGACGAATGCTTCTGTCAGGAAAAAATGCCTACATTTAAGCTGAAAAAAGTGATATTTCATTTCTTTATTCTACACGTCTCATTTAAAACCTTGCTTAAAATAAAGCGTTTGCACTAACCAGATCCTGTTAAAAACATTAAATTCTGTTAAATTCTGTTAATTAAATTCTTAAATTCTGCTCCTCAGAGACACTGTGAAGACATGATTGATTCTGCTGAGACCAACGGTCACGTGACAAATATTCACTGAAAATCTGTTTACACAGAGCAGAGAGGACAGGACAGGAGAGGCTGTTTACACAGAGCAGAGAGGAGAGGACAGGAGAGGCTGGAAACATAACAATACTTCAATATATATAGCATGTGGAGACACAATTTTTTTTACCTCAATATTTATAACACTTGTGGGCACTTGGAAAAGTGTTTATATAAATTCCATTTTATTCAAATTTTTTAAAAGTAATTACTTGAGGAAATGTAATTGCAGACTATTAAACTAATCGGTTAATAATTTTTGTAACAAACTTTGTAATATATGTTAGTCAACTGATTTGTTTGAATTTCGGACATTTATCTTGGACTTCGGTGGCATGTTTCACTATTTTCTGGCAGTTTATAGACCAAACAATTAAGAAATTAGTTGAAAGAATAATCCTCAATTCAGTAAATAATGAAATTATGAATTACTTGCGGCCTATTGATGAGATGTTCATCATAACAATCACATTGTTATGATGAATATCTCAACAGTCACGATAGTTTTTGTTTTGTCTGAACATATGCCTTGAGCTTTTGTCCTTTCTGATAAATGGAAACAAATCTCTATAAATAAAAGAAATGTACGAGAGAATAAAAGAACAGTCGATGTAATAGATAATAAGAAGACAAACAGATCCTGTTAAAAACATTAAATTCTGCTCCTCAGAGACACTGTGAAGACATGATTGATTCTGCTGAGACCAACGGTCACGTGACAAATATTCAGTGACGTTTCTAGATTTAGATGTAAAAAGTTATTCTGCACAAAGACATGTTTGAGTTGTCCCCACTTCTCGCCATGATTGTGCTGATTCCTCAGAGCTGCAGGACTTATTTAAAATTTAATATATTGCAGTGAAAATCGAGGCCACAGTGAGTGAAATGAGCCTTGGAACAGTTTCAGTTCAGCAGGTTAAAGAGTGTCCTTGTTTCCTCTGTCAGCTCGCTGGTCGTGTTGTTGGGAGACAGAGGAGCCTGACGGGAGACGACTCCTCCACCAGGATCATAATCAGAGCTGAAACAGGTGAGAGTCACACACATCAGATCAACTCATGATTGGTCTGATTTACTGTTCACACTTAATGTTTCTGGAGAGTTCAATCATCGCTGTTGTAGGGCTGCAACTTTCCTTGTTCTTGTTTAATCTGTCATTTGTATTCTTGATCAAACAATTATATGTTTAGTCTTCTAAATGCTTGTTTCGTCCCAACAAACTGTCCCAAACCCCAAACATGATCAAAATAGAATTCCAGATTGGTTTTCTGTTGAGTTATTATTTTGTAATATTGCCAGAGAAAAGTGAAAATGCCCATTAAAGTTCCTTGTGGCTACATTTAAAGAACAATCAGTCCAAAACTCAAATAAACTTATAGTTTACATTGATATAAAGCAGAGAAAAGCAGCAAATCTTCACATTTCAGAAGCCGGAACTGTTATTTTTGCTTTAGAGTGCATTAAAATATCTATTATGTAAATACTTGAGATTCATTTTCAGTTGTGTTTTAAAAATGCCCGTCAAAGTTTCCTGCAGCCCAGTTTTTATGTCTTGATTTAAAGAACAAATGGTATAAAACACAAATAAACTCATTTATATTATTATAAAGCAGAGAAAAGCAGCAAATCTTCACATTTCAGAAGCTAGAACCAAAGAGTGTTTTGATATTTTTTGCTTTAGAAATACAGTAAAAGATTAATCTATTATAAAAAATATAGTTGAAATTGATCTTCTGATAGTCGGCAAACTTTTTTTATTTATAGAGATTTGATGCCATTCATTAGAAAAGACAGTAACATGAGCTCAAGGTTCATATGTATAGCATGTGGAAACCCAATTTTTTATGACTTATGCCATTATAACTGTCTGAAATACCTTAACTTTCTGCTCAATTTTTGGGAAAATCAGCAAATTGTCAAAAGTGAGAAGCCCGAAATGACGTTAACTGATTATCAAAGTGGTTAAACTGTAATAAGTCCACTTAGCGTTTAATTTATTATTTATTAAGATTATAAGTTAAAAATCAGCTTCCTGAGTTGACTTTGTGCTGCCTTTGACCTCCAGCCTTCTGTTTACTTCTATTTGTCTTCTTTTCGATTACAGCGTCCTTTCTGTTATTCTCTGGTACATTTCTTTTATTTATTGAGATTTGTCTCCATGTATTAGAAAAGACAGTAACATAATCTCAAGGTTCAAAAATGCAGGCTGTTTAAACAGAGCTGAGAGGAGAGGACGAGAGGTTAGACTTCGATTTTCTAAAAAATGTAAAAAGTTCAATATGTATAGCACGTGGGAGACACAGGTATGTTAGACAGTCATAACGGCATAAATCATAAAAAAAAACTAAGAAAGATTAATCAAAGTGGTTAAACTGTAATTAATCAGCAAAATTAGTTTACAGATTTATTAAGTTGAAAATCAATTTCCTGAACTGAAGAATAGACTTGTTTTCTCTGCCTGTTTGTTAGTAAAGTGAAAATATCGGTGATAAACTGTAAAGTGAACCAGACCTCTGCAGCAGTGGCTGCTGGGAACTTTGTTTAAAGGCCACAGTGGATATTTATTTACAGTAGACGACACGTTGGTTTTCCTCGGGCGTCCGGTGTCCGTGTGTTTGTTTTGTGGGGATCGTCCCCGCGGCGTGCAGGTATCGTCTGAGAACAAAAGCAGCACATGCACATGATCCTCTCTGTTGTTCTCTGATCGGAGCTTTAAGCTGCCTCGCTGCTCTTTGTTTACTCTTGGCATGTCGTGTTTAGTGGCTGTGTGTTTTTTTCAGAAGCTGGAGTTTCAAGAACAAAACAAAAAGCTTTGTGCTGGCTTTGACCTCCAGCCTTTCTCTGTTTACCTGTATTTATCTTCTTATTATTTATTACAGCATCCTTTCTGCACCATTTCTTTTATCTATTAAGATTTGTTTCCATTTATCAGAAAAGACAAAAGATCAAGGTTCAAATATGTTCAGACAAAACAAAAACTTTTATGACTTAGCAAACGTGATTGTTCTCATGAGTAGGGCTGCAACTAATTCATATTTTCATTATTTAATGAATTGATGATCCTTTCAAATCATTTCTTAATTGTTTGGTCTATAAACTGCCAGAAAATAGTGAAAAATGCTCCAATGATGATTCCAAAATTTTCAAAAATTCCAAGATGTTTACTAAAATATATTACAAAGAAAATAAAGAAAGCTGTCAAATTTTTGCTTTAAAAAAATTATTAAATGATTAGTTTAGTAGTTAGCAATTACATTTTCTCAACTAATTACTTAAAAAAAAAAATTGAATAAAATGGTAATCATGTATAAACACTTTTCCAAGTGCCCATAAGTGTCACAAATATTGAAATAAATAATTGTGTCTCCACATATTGAAGTATTTACATATTTCCCGCCTTTCCTGTCCTCTCCTCTCTGCTCTGTGTAAACAGATTTTCAGTGAATATTTGTCACATGACCGCTGGTCTCAGCAGAATCAATCATGTCTTCACAGTGTCTCTGAGGAGCAGAATTTAATGTTTTTAACAGGATCTGGTTAGTGCAAACGCTTTTTTTTAAAATGGCACTTATAGAATAAAGAGATTTTGACACAAATATTAACATTTTAAGCTTCTTTTTGGTCATTTTTTTCAGTCGGAAAGCTCAAACTCTGACGATAATTCCAGTTTTATGGTTTCTTTCTCTAATGAACGGTGCATTTTAATATATCAAATATAAAACAATTTGGTGACCATGACAGGCCTCCTTTCATACTTGTAGCAGCATTTTCACTGTAGGGCTTCTACTCAGTATAGTATCAGTACTGGGATGCTTCCTGCAGCAGCATGAAGTCTCTCTGCATTCCCCTGGTGGCGTCTCAGTGACAGCAGCAGCGGCTGAGAGTCTGCCAGCAGAGCTCTGTGTGAGGAGCTCCCTGGCACTGCAGCCCTACTGGGACACATTGACCCTGTCCTCTGCCCCGTCAATGAGCCTCTGTGTGCTCAGTCACAGCCTCCAAATCCACAATCATCAAGACAATACAGCAGTTTAAGGAGCAGCTAGCACTCTCTCACTCTCTCTCTCTCTCTGCTCTCAAATGCAGACATTAATTCTCTGAACCCCACCCTACTGCCATATGTTTTCTTTGAAAAAATCACCAAGAAACAGGATTTGGATTTTTATGACAGTCCTTGAACAGATCATAGGTTACAAAAGTTTCTGTTTAAAAAAAAAAGTGACAAAATTTAAATCTGTTTACACAGAGCAGAGAGGAGAGGACAAGAGAGGCTGGAAACATCACAATACTGAGAATATGTACAATATGTGGAGACATTGGTTTTGGTGATATTACGTTTTTTGGGGAATATTTTGTGTTTTTTGGTTTCTTTTGATATTCTGCATATAGGAGAGGACAGGAGAGGCTGGAAACACAACAATACTTCAATATGTGGCGACAATTATTTTTTCAATATTCATGACACTTGTGGGCACTTGAAAACGTGTTTATATATAAATCAAATTTTATAAAAAAAAAAAAAAAGTTTAATTTTTTACTGATTTCTGTCATTCTAACTGTGTTATTCTACACATGTTTTAGTTGTTCCCACTTCTAGCCATGATTGTGCTGATTCCATAGAGCTGCAGGACTTATAGATTTATAGAGATTTTATACATTGCAGTGAGACACAGAGAGTAAAATGTAAAATATAAACAGCTTGTTGAGGTTCAGAGGGTTACAGTATTTTGTCCCTAAATGTTTCAGTGTTTCATAAACTAAGTTGTATATAAAAATCAATTCCTGCCTCACAGGAAGCCGGTCAGAGATCTGAGCTGCAGCGATCGTGTGATTAATAATGACTGAACTGCTTCGTGTTCTCTCGTCGGCTGATCGGCTCTTTGATCAGATATCAGGAGCTTCAGACGCAGCAGTTAGAAGCCTGTCCTGTTGGATTCTGGGTAAAATGGGACACGACTGGTTTTAAGAGTCGCTCGCTCGCTTCTTTCTGTTCTGGTGGCATTTTCAGTGACGTTAACGCAGCACATGAAAGAGAAACCACAGCAGCAGAACCACGTTTTCATGTTTATATTTAGCTGCACTTTTGTTTGTGTTTTGCTGCACGCTGTAATTTCCATGTGAATGTTCTCACACACGCGTAGAGAGAGAGAGGGTGTGTGTGTGTGTGTGTGTGTGTGTGTGTGTGTGTGTGTGTGTGTATGTGTATGTGTATGTGTATGTGTGTGTATCTCTGCTGCCTCAAGCTTTAATGTGCATTAGTGAAGAGAGAAGCTGTTATTTATAACCGCTCGGTATCCAAGGTCAAACGGACGGCTAATATCTGCTTCCGTTCTTAGATGGGCCGCATTGATCCGCCCTCCATTACACTCTCTGAGATTCGGCTGCGTTCAGTCAATTGCGGCTCGATAACGCTCCACACTTTGGATGCTGCTGCTCAGGTTTGTCAGTCAGGCTTCAGCGTCCGCAGCGACGCTCAATAATCTTCCTGTAAACGCTTTACAAACAGCTCCGGTTACACGAGGCGCGGCAGCTCTCTGCTGAGGAAACTATTGAACATTTCCCAGTCGTGAGTTGTTTTTTCTCTGTGTGGGTTTGATTCCAGAGCCAATACGATCCTCAAACAGTGTCGGATTATCACGGTACGATAACCGGCAAGTGTCACGGTTAATATACTATATACGGTGTTATTACCCCCCTCTTATAGAGAGTTGGAGGTTGTGGTCAGTGGATTTTTAGGGGGAGATAGCGGGTCAACAATAAAGGTCACATAGACGTGGTGACACCATCTGAAAGCTTGAACCTGAAGATTAATCTGAGATGAAGCTTCTGGTCATAAATCTGTAATGAAACGAAATAAATAAATGAAATGGCGCTCTAAATGTTCACGAGGGAAACACTGGAGATTGGTTGATTGACGTGGGAATCTGGAGATATTCTGGTGAATATTAAACCTTTTCAGTTACTTATTTAAAGGAAAAATGTTAAATATTTCTTGTTCCAGCCTCCCAGATGTGAAGATTTAAAGCTTTTCTTTGTTATAACTGAATATGTAACAAAAACAAACAATCCAAACAGCTCACATTGGACTTTTTTGAGACATTTTGTAGTGGATTTTTAGGGGGAAATAGTAGGTCAATAATAAATGCCACATAAAAGAGGTGAACATCATCTGAAAGCTGGAACCTGAAGATTAATCTGAGTTGTTCCGGTCATAAATATCTATATTATAATAATAATAATAATAAATAATAATAATAATAATAAAAATGATTGTCCCATAAATTGCTGCAGCAATTTTGGGGTTGATACCATTTGTTACACACATTTGCTGCTGAATTAGGCATTTTTTTAGTTGTTCTGGTCCGAAATCTAAAACAAAAATGCCCCTTTTAATCAATTAATTAATTAATTAAACTAAACTAATATTAGTCTCGTTGTTGCAGCAATTCTTGGTTTGATACCATTTCTTACACAGATTTGGTACTAAATTCTAACATTTTTAACACTTCACAAATTGATAAAAATTGTCAACAATTCCTCCAAAATACCAAGTTGTTTTAGTCATAAATCTCATATAAAATAAGGGTTTAGGACATTGTTACACACATTTGCTGCTGATTTGGGCAATTTTATTATTCTAAAATGGTTTAAAATGGTTAAAATCCCTCCAGAATATTACATCAATACACCAAGACCTTTGGAACAACATAGAAAAATCCATGCTGTGATTTGGTTTCAAAAACTGGAGATTTCTGGATTTTTATTGATTGGAAGACGAGCTCTTGTGTTGTGTTTACTGCTAAGAAAGCCCCTTATTGTGAACATAGTGTTTGAAGCCATCCATCCTCTGAATGCTCTAGGTCTCTAGTTTGTGGTTGTAAAGTTTCATGAGGCTGTGATTATCCTAGAGGTCACAGCAGCTCATTTTATACACTGAGCTCAAGTTTCACTCACTAACATCATCACACATGAAGAACATTGGGCTCATTGAATCCACAAGAGTCTCAGCTTTCCAGTCAGACCCCATTTATGCAGCTCACACACTGTTTAAGAAAAGCTTTAAATCTTCACATCTGAGAATTTGGAACAAGGAATATTTAAATTCTCCTTTTAAATAAGTGACTGAAAAGATTTTATGTTCCCAAGAATAACTCCAGATTCCCTCATCAATCATCTCTAGTGTTTCCCTCGCTAACATTTAGAGCCTCATTTCATTTATTTATTTGTTTTTATTACAGCTTTATGACCAGAAGCTGCATCTCAGATTAATCTTCAGGTTCCAGCTTTCAGATGAAAGCTGGAATAAACATCCACAGCACACAACCCCCAACTCTCTATAAACGGGGGCAGATAAGGGGTTAACACTCAGCCCTGTGAATATGTAAATGTGTCTGTGTACCTTTACGCTGTGTGTGTGTGTGTGTGTGTGTTTGTGTGTCACCTGTAAACTGTGCCAGTTCCTGATTGGCCTCCAGCCACAGAATCAGGCTTGTCTCATCTGCTCTAATGACTCCTTAAGAAGTGGAGGCACTCCTACTTCCCCCCCCTGACACACACACACACACACACCTACCTACCTACCTACCTGGAGCCGGGCCTACGGGGCTGGTCCTGGGCCATATGTCCTGCAGCGTAGCGTGCTCAGACAGACTCGGGCAGCCGGTGCAGCTCAGCGTGGAACCTGCAGGTCGAGCTGCACACAAATATGAACTGTTGCAGGAAACGATGCAGGATTAATGTTTGTTCAATAATCCTCAATATACAGCAGGTGCAATAACAAGATCTGCAGTGTGTGGTAGGGCTGGGCAATATGGACCAAAAGTCATATCCCGATATGTTTAGGCTGAATATCGGTATACGATTTATATCCCAATTTTTTATTGCAAAGTGAGAGCAAATGTTCAGTCAAAGTTAAAGTCAAACATGACATGTCTACATAGTTTAGAGCGAAAGTTGAAAGGCGAAAGGTCTCTCGGCGGCTCCGCTGTCCCCCGGTTCGTAGCGAGATCACCGGCGTTACGGTAGCGGGGCTAAAAGCGGTAGCGTTACTGCTACTAGCCCCGCTACCGTAATGCCGGTGATCTCGCTACGAGCCGGGGGACAGCGGAGCCGCCGAGAGGCCCGCAGCAGCTTGTTTATTAGCCATAAAAACAGTGGATGTGTGTGGCTGAATGACATGAGGGGGAATAAAAGGTGAAAATAAATAATCTTGCAGAAAGCGAGAACTGGAGAAGCAAAGCAGCAAGCAACACTCTCTCACAGACACACACACACAACAAACATCAATTTCTGTAGCTCTACTACATCATCTGGTATAACTGATACGATTGGCTAAGAGCTACCAACAGACGCTTTTGATAGACATTCTAAGCGTCCAATAAACGGCTCCGGAGGATCGTAAACCACACCTCCTCTACGGAGAAATGAACGGCTGGTTCCCAGACCAAATCTCATTTGAGATTAGTCTGGTGTTAGCCGGGCTAACATTTATATATAAAGAAAGGAGGAGGAAAAAAAAAAAAAGAACTATATCGATATGTGATAGTCTAATTCCCTATCACATTTAAAAATATATCGATATATTTTTTATATCGATAAATCGCCCAGCCCTAATGTGTGGCATTTATTATAAGTTTGAGTATTTGAAATTAACAGAAAAGATATCACAAATACTCCAAGATATCTGTAACTATATTTTTATATCCGTGACTTTTCCTGCTGCAGCAATGCAGATGTAAACTCCAAACAGTGAAAACGTGTTGAATTGAAACATTGTGTCTGTCAGATAAACAGAATATAAAGTGAATGAGGCTGTGATGATGTCATTAACGTCACTGTTGGAGATGAGAGCAGCAGCTGATGTGAAGCAGAGCTCGGCTCAGTTATCTGCTGTTTGTTTTGTTTGGCTCTGAGAAACCAGACGAGACGCTTCAGACCCAGTCAGGTGGAACCAAACTGACAGAGAATTAATCAGGACAACTTTGATTCATCATGAAGCTCTAAACTCCAAGAGAAACTGCTTGAAATGTTGTTTTTATAGCATGAAAAGTCTCCATATTTACAGGTGATACACTGAAACTTTCTGTTGAACGCTGTCAACAAACTGATTTAACAACGAGCTGTTTGAGGGCTTTTTTTGCTCTTCTTACATTTTAGTCACTTTGTCCTTGTAATTCACTGCAATGTATAAAATCTATATAAATCTATAAGTCCTGCAGATCTATGGAATCAGCACAATCATGCCTGGAAGTGGAAACAACTCAAACATTTTCTTTGTGCAGAATAACAGTTAGAATGTTAGAAAAAAATGAAAAACATCCAAAAGTCAAAATTAATAATCAATAAATTATGTCTTCACATCTGTCCTCTCTTCTCTACTCTGTGTAAACAGCCTCTCCTGTCCTCTCCTCTCTGCTCTGTGTAAACAGCCTCTCCTGTCCTCTCCTCTCCTCTCTGCTCTGTGTAAACAGATTTTCAGTGAATATTTGTCACGTGACCGTTGGTCTCAGCAGAATCAATCATGTCTTCACAGTGTCTCTGAGGAGCAGAATTAAAGTTTTTATCAGGAGCTGGTTAGTTCAAACGCTTTATATTAAATGACACATGTAGAATAAAGAGATTCTGACACAAATATAAAAATTTTAAGCTTAGTTTTGGTCACTTTTTCTCACAGAAATATTTGTAACCTGTGATCTGTTCACGGACAGACTCCGTTTTTACAGTTTCTTTCTATGATAAATGGTGCATTTTTGGCGATCTTGTAAAGAAAACATGCTGTACGTTTCAATCCCAGGGTTCATGGAAATGTTGAGGATACTATGTAATTTATCACAGTTCTAAAGTGCTGGAAAAGCTTGAAAATGCACCTTGAATATGCTGGAAGTGCTTGAATTTGTCTTGAGAAAAGGTGAAGAACCCCGGTTAGAAAGAACATTAAACAGAAGCAATAAAACAGAATAAAATAAAAGCTGCTGTGATTTTGTGGCTGCCGTCCTTCTGGTCTCCTTCAGGAGCTGCGGCTGTTTTATGGCTCTGCATTATTCCCGGAAGAGAACATTATTTATCTGCTGTGGTGGTAATGTTGCGGTGTCACCTCGTGTGTTTCAGATGAGAACAATGTCTGACGAGACAGAACAAAGAATGTGTGACGAAGACTTCGGGTCGGACGAGGAGGGCGAGGAGGCCGATGTGGAGTCATTCCTGGAGGACAACAGCAGCGAGCTCATGGACCGGCTGAGGGAGCTGGAGGTGAGAAAACACACCGTTAAACTTACATTAAATTACTAATGACAGATAGTTTATTAAGTGTGATGTCTGTGATAAAACTCTGCCATGACGTCTCTTTCTGCTCCTCTTGTCCTTTATGTCTGTCAAATATATCATTATTATTTCAGTTAACTGTATCAACTATAAGATGATTTATTTTCACTTCTCCACATTATCGTGCTAAATGAAATGTATATTCATTTTTAGAAATTTACAGATTTTCAACGTCCATTTTATGGTTAATATTAGTATTAAAAGTAACTTACTGTTTTTTATGGCATTGGCACTTAATGTAGAATAAGCTAAAGAAAAAATCTATAAAATAATATATGAAATTTCTGGAAAATAACTTTTTTATTACAATGTACATAATCACTCATGTAATCTGAAAAACTTTTAATATTTGAAATGAAACAATCCCTTCATCATATTTGATTGAAAAGTTATTTTAGTTTATATTTAGATATCTCATCCGTTGATTCTCATTCATTAAATAATCAAAACAAACAAAGTCAATTTGAAAATCTGGTAAAATAAACAGAATGCTTGTTCATTGAACTGAAGAAATACTGTAAACTTATTTTTCACAGTTGCATTTTTAGTAACAATTTAAATGTTTTGTGTGTCTGAATATAATTGCTTAAGGCACCTTAAAAGTGTTTGAAATTTAGTTTGTTTTTCAATAATAGGATGCTTAAAAAACACTAACCTGTGGTGATAATGAAGACTTAAATAACACACAAGTCCCCAAAAGTTTGGATTAAAGATGCAGATTCCTCCATATTTTATGTGCCACACTGTAACATCCTTCAGTCTTGGTAAACCAAAAAAAATGTTTTTATTTTTCCAAAAATGTAGGTATTTCCTGAAGGGCAAGATTTTCTTCCCGTTGGATGATTCTGAAAGCTTTTGTGTTTTGGGAAAGAAACCTTTTTTATTTGTTTGTTGTTATAAAAGAGGTTACACAACAAATGTTTCACTAATGCAGCTGTGTTTAGAGTCTTTACACATGCTTTTTATCCTCCTCACAGGCAGAAAACTCTGCTCTGATGTTGGCCAACGAGAGTCAGAGGGAGGCGTATGAGAGATGTCTGGACGAGGTGGGTTCATGCTGCAGAATCTCATTTAAAACAAGAATTTGAGTATAAATTCTGGCATTTCTGTGTATAAAACATGTTTCCTTGTGTCCTCAGGTGGCCAACCACGTGGTCCAAGCTCTGCTGAATCAAAAGGTAACAAACAGCCACATTTCTGCTCTCTGTGCTTGTGATTTATGAACCTGCGGCCTCATCAGGAGTCTCACTGCTCTGTGTCTCTGAACAGGATCTGAGGGAGGAGTGCATCAAGCTGAAGATGTTGGTGTTCGACCTGGAGAGACAGAACCGAGCGCTCTGTGAGCTCTTCCAACAGAAACTGCCCAACCACCCCACCGCTCACTACCAGGTACATCAATACATGTATACATAGGTTTCATAAACATTCTGAACTTCTTTCACTGCTGTTTTGAAATCTTTGATTCAACCTTCTGAACCTCACAACGAGCTGTTTCAGGGTGTTTTTTGCTCTTTTTACATTCTCCTCATTGTGTCCTTGTATTTCACTGAAATATATTAAATCTATAAGTCCTGCAGCTCTATGGAACCAGCACAATCATGACTAGAAGTGGGAACAACTCAAACATGTCTTTGTGTAGAATAACACAGTTAGAATGACAGAAATCATTAAAAAAAAAAACGCCAGTTTAATTTCTCTAACAATTCCTTTTTTAAATTGGAAATAAAATGGAATTTATACATCACAAAAGTTGAGGTAATTAAAAGCACATGATCAGAAATATGTATTTGGAACAAAATTTCCAAGTCAAAGTACTCATCATTCAGACATTATTATTGTTAAATAAAATAGATAAAAGCTAGTTGTTTATAATTCACCATATTAACAAAATTATTTTATCTAGAAAAATTATGTACCTGAGGAAATTATTTTTTAAAAAGGAGAAAAAAAGTTGGATTTTTCTGATTTAAAAAAATAAATAAATAAAATGGAATAAACACTTTTCCAAGTGCCTACAAGTCTCAAGAGTATTGGAAAAAAATGAGTCTCCACATTTTGTACATATTAAAGTATTGTCATGTCTCTGAGGAGCAGAATTTAATGTTTTTAACAGGATCTGGTTATTCCAAGCAGTTTATTTTATTTTAAAAAAGTGATTTTGACAGAAAAATCACAATTTAATTTTTTTTCCCAGCAATTTTTCTAATGGAAACTTATGTTCAAAGTAGGGGTGGGCCATATCGTATCGTTCACGTTGATATCGGTATATTTTTTTTATGGTTAAAAAAAATTCATATCATGATATTGGCAACGTTTCTACTTCTTGATGTAGTGGCGTAAGGTTGAGTGTCTGTCACCAGTCAGTCAAACCCGACCCTCACCTCTACGTCCTCCTCCCAGACATGCGCGCGCATTCACACACTTACACAACTGGATACACCGAGCTGTGAAGCATGATAGAGAAACATGCCGACCTATCTGTATCGTCCCGCACCCACATTGTCTCTCCGTGTGCATATGTGTGTGTGTGCGCGCAAGCCGAATTAAATACTATGAACTAGTACGGGCATTATGCCGTTCGTTAGCCGCGAGCTAACATTAGCTAACAATTAAAGTTGTTTTAATCACAAAAAGCGAATTACTCCCTGTTGCTAAACACATGCAGCTTTCAAAATAAGAGCACAGTGTGTTAAGAGAATCCACCACAGAATTTACAAGAAGACAAAGTCAAAATAAGATGCCTTAAATAAAACATACAAGACCCTTTATTCTCCTTTACAAAATTTCATTAAAATATGCCCCCGGCCGGAACCCATAAATGGTTATTTTTTATTATTTGCTCACTCGAGTACATTTTTTGTATTTGGCAACTGTTGAGATTTGCACTTCAAACTACATTTTAGATTTTTATTTATTTATACAGACTAGGAAAAAAAATCATTTTCTATATCTTTTTAAGTATTTCCTAATACCGTCAAGAATATCGTTATCGCAAAAATAGGCTGCAATATCAGGATGTTCTTTTAGGGCCATATCGCCCACCCCTAGTTCAAAGACCGTCATACTACAGGTGCCTCGAGCTGGAGTTTTTCCTTCTCCATGCTCATTGTTAGTTGGTTAAGTTGCAACAGTGAGAGGCACCTTATTATTATTACTACAAGTCAGTGCAGCATCAAAATGGTTTTAAAGCAATCCAATACAAATCCGCTCTGAGATGGTGGAGTAGAGGTATAAAGTTGCAGAATATGGGAGGTCCTTCTCAGATTAAATGTCCATAGTGCTCGCCTCTGATTCTGCAGACCAGCTGGAGCTGCTAATTTCTTTTTTCTCCTCAGCCTCATTCTTTCAGACGCTGTAATGGATCTCAGGCTCTGTATTGTTCCTGCAGATGCCGGTACAATGCAGCTCCTAGTTGTCCGTGTGTACAATAGCCTGTAGTATATATAGTGTCATCATAATTGCCCCATGTATCTCCCGTTTCAGGTCCAGGCGGGACCCCTCCCAGACTACAATGCACAGCTGCACAATGACTCAGCCAAACAGGTGGAGCCTGCACAGACTGAAGCACAAGCCAAGGTGATAACTGCAACATTAAGAGTGAAACAGAGGGATTAAATCAAAGCGTCTGAGTGTGTGTGACGTTATAAGGTGTTCTGACATTTGCTGTATTGTGCTTTAAAAAGCTAATCTGCCCGGCACTCGTTTCCTGTACGCACACACTCCAAAGGTCTCAGATTGTTTGTGAGCTGATAGAGATCTCTTTTTGTCTGAAGGGAAACGGCTACCGCACACAGCACGCCTCCCCGGGCCCCCGCGGCCCCGCTGCCTCCATGGAGGCCCTGTCCCCCTTCTTCAAGAAGAAAGCACACATCCTGGAGGTCCTCCGCAAGATGGAGGAGACGGACCCTCTGAAGTTCCACCCGTCCACCACCAGCTTGTCTTTCTGTGACTACAGCCAGGTGCTCATGTCCACAGAGGCCGTCCTGGCCACGGCCGACCCCCTTCCGCTGCCCTGCAAACCCCACCACACACACTGCCACTGCTCCTGCTCCGACGCCGACTCGCACCAGCACGTCAACGGGGACGGGGCAGTGAAGTGCGAGGGGGCGAACACCTGCTGTTTACACTGCAAGAGGAGCCCGGACAGCCCTCCCAAGCCATGCAACCACGTCTGTAGTCCTGCAAAAGCCAACTCCGCCTCCCAGAGCCATGTCGTCCCCGCAGCTGCTGTCGGCGAATGTCACAGTAAGAGCAGAACGGCGGAGTCTGCTCCCCCGTCCAAACAATGCACCAAGAATGAAGCCCACCAGCAACCAGCAGGCGCCGCTGCCCACCCGTCGGTCACGGTGACGGAGCAGATCGTGGAGGTGATGGAGGTGGAGCAGGACGGCTCGGGGAGCTGTCCAAACGCCCCTGAAGAGCTCACCGGTTTCCTTCCCAGTTGTGAGTTGGACAGCGCTCAGATCTTTGACACTGAGACGGGTGACAGCGTTCACAACGGCATCAGCGGCGCCGTGTCCAGTGACCCGTCAGCCGTCCCCGAGAAGGACAGCTCAGGTCAGGAGGCTTCTTCTGTGAGAGCCGGTGCCTCCGTCAGTCCCAGCCCGTCCTGCCTCAGCGACGTCAAGAGCGCAGCGATCAACTCGCCGTCCAAACTGCTCAAGTTCCTGAAGATTCCCTCGATAGGCGAGAAGACGCAGCCGTCGACCTCAGCCGTCCGCCTCAGCCCCCAGCTCACCCGCAGCTCCAGGATCCCCTGCCGCACCAACAACTACGAGGTGTACCACTCTCCTGTCCCCACACGCAGAGCCACCACCACGGAGCGGTGCAGGCAGCCGCCCCCGCCGCCCTCCAGGTCCGAGTCCTACCCAGCCACACACTCGGCCCCGACCTCGCCGCCTCAGCCCGAAGACGTCTGCTCCCCGCCCGCCAAGGAAATAAGCTACAGCAGCCTCTCTGCACCCAAAGCTGCCTCGAAGATGGGCGGCCCCTCCTCCACAGCCTCCTCCTCCTCACCTAAAGTCTCTCAGAGAGTTCCTCATTACGAAAACGTCTGCGTGGTGAACTCGAGAGAGGAGGAGCCGACCCCGGGCCTCGAGAAAAGAACCACGCTTCCATCCCAGGCAAAGGCAAACGGCGGTGAGAGGAAGCTTGTTAAATCGCTGCCAGAAAGCGTCCTCAACCCTCCGCCCCAACGGAAGCAGTCGTCCTCGTCCACATCGGAGTCCACGTCAGACGAGGAGGAGGACTCGGATAGTCCGGTGTGGGTGAACCACCACAGCCTGCCCAACACATCCGGCCCCTGCAAGACCTCACAGGGCCGTGCCGGTTACTCCCAGACCAGAGAGAAGACGGAGGTCGACGTGAGGGAGATCACTGTGCAGAGCTCCGAGGTCGCCCAGCCGCCGCCGCCTCCAGCCAGGAGGACCGAGTCCTCCTCCATCCCCAAGAGGCCGGCGTCCGGGGCGGTGAGACCCCCGGCTGACTCCAGTCATCACGCCTTCAAAGACCGGCTGGCTGCGCTGGGGAAGCTGAGGAGCTCTGAGGACCTGCAGGTCGGTCTCAGGCCGGTGGACGAGGCGACCTACGGGGACGAGAGGAGTAAGACAGCAGAGAGGCCCATGGAGCTCCTGAAAGAGGAGCAGAGACATTCAAAATTCACAGACTCTTTGGACGGTAAACCCAAAGTCACTAGTGGCGGTTTGAAGTACCAGGGCTCGTCTCAGCTGTACGAACAGGCGGTGAAATCTGGTTCTGTGGTGGTGAAACAAGAACTGTGTGTGACGAAGACAGAAGGCTCCAAGAGTAAAATCGGTCTGCCGTCCCCCAATGCAGACGCTCCGCAGGTACTACGCAACAACATCAAGTGTCCCGGCTCCCTGAACCTGGCCTATAACCTGAAACCGGTCGGGCCTCACAATAGCAACAGCCCCAATAAAATCCCTCCAAAGTCACCGTCCAAACCGTGCCAGGGCCCGTCCGTCCACAGGGGCGGGAAGCCTGCTGACGCTCCTCGTTACTCGTCCAAGTCAGAGGAGAGGACGAAGATCAGCAGCAAAGGGAAGAAGAACCCGATGTACGGGGACAGCCTGCCACCGCCGCCGCCCAGACCGCCGGTGTCCGACGGAGAGAAGCCACCGCCGCCGGCCCCGAGCCCACAGTCCGCCATCGAGCAGAAGGTGATGAAGGGCATCGAGGAGAACATGCTGAAGCTGCAGGAGCAGGACCGAGGAGGGCAGGCTGGCGAGGTCAAGCAGAAAGCCTCCAATGGCATCGCCAGCTGGTTCGGCCTGAAGAAGAGCAAGCTGCCTGCACTCAGCCGCAAGGCCGACGGCACCAAGGCCAAGGACGAGAAGAAGGAGTGGAAGATCAACATCCCCTCGGTGGGCAGGGACTCTGTGAAGATGGCCACCAGGTGTAAAGAAGGCGTGGAAGGGCTGAACATCTCCACGCTGATGGAGAAGGCGGAGGGGCTGCGGCGGGCGTTGGAGGAGGAGCGGGCGTACGTGGAGCGGTCGGGACGCGGACACTCCTGTGAGGTGGTGATGGACCAGGCTCAGGGGCAGCTGGCTGTCATGTACAGGGGAGCAAGATCTGACAACTTCATGCAGCAGCTGCTGAACAGGTGAGCAAGCAAACTGTTTCTTTAAAATAAGATCTGTTGGTGTGTTGACGTTTTAGGGCAAAGATGAGAAAGAGAAAAAGGTGTTTTTGTCACATTTTACTCACTGTGGCTTCATTTTTCACTGCAATATATAAGGAAGAACTCAAAATTGTCTCTTGTGCAGAAAATCAGTTATAATGCCAATCTTTTTTTTTATTTTTTAGATTAGATTTAACTTTATTGTCATTGCACATAGTACAGGTACTTATACAACAAAATGCAGTTTAGCATCTAACCAGAAGTGCAAAAAGGCAGTACAGTGCATATAAAAATATATGTAAATGTCATATAAATATAAAAATGCAGGTTAAATTTCATTTATTATTTATTTTACAAAATGTAGAAAAAAATAAATCTATTTACACAATATCAGGGGAATAAATTTGGTCCCCACATATTGAACTATTTCCATTTTTACAACCTCTACTTATAACCTTTCCTCTCCTGTCCGCTCCTCTTGGCTCTGTGTAAACAGCCTGCAGTTCAGTCAAAGATTCACTGAATTTTTGTCATGTGACCACTCATCTCAGCCGAGTCATTCATGGCTTCACAGTAGCGACAAAGAGAGCAGAATTTAATGTTTTTAACGGGATCTGGTTTTTCCAAATGGTTTATTTTTGGCAGATTTTTATATTAGACATGTAGAATAAAGTGATTTTGATTAAATTTCACTGATAGAAACGTTTGTCATATGTGATGTGTTCAGGGACCATCATAAATGTAATAATTAAACAATAATAATGTTTTTACAGTTTCTGGCTTTATGATGTAATTTTGTCGATTTTTTGAAAGAAGACCCGTCAGCGTGTTGTGAGGTTTAGACTTTATTGTCCCTACAGCTCTGTACACAGACGGCAGCACTCAGGCCAGTTCAGCAAGTCCTTTCATTTAGGGCTGCAGGGATTAGACTTGTCCCAAAGCAAACACGCTGCTCCTCAGTGCTCTGTGGCTGCGTCCAGAGGGGCCGAGGTGCTGATTGAGTTAGTGTGTGCTATCCTGTGGTTTGCAGGTAATGGCTTCATTGTTGAGGTGGGGAGTAGGGTTAGAGGATCAAGAAAAAGTTCAGAATAAGCACATTTCCCAAAATAGCAAACTTTTTTTTTCAATTAGAAAATCTCAACACTAACTTTTTTTGCGTGGCAAGGCTACAATTCTACACTGTCATTTAGCAGACACTTTTATCCAAAGCGACGTACAAATGAAAGTTAATACAACACAAGCAAGGATGAAGTAGAGAAACATAGCAAGAGTAAGTGCCGTGGGTTAAGTTTGAGTCCATCAGGACACAAGTGCTTTTAGGTCGCAAGAGCGGTCAGTGCGATACTTGTCGTAGTCGTCAGTGTAGATCAAGAGTGAAGGTGTTCAGTAAAGAGTTGGTCTTCAGTCTCTTTTTAAAGATTGAGAAGGACTCAGCGGAACGGATGGAGTTTGGAAGTTCGTTCCACCACCGGGGTACTACAGAGGAGAAGAGTCTGGTTTGAGTCAGACGTCTTTCACTCGAGGATCATAGTGGACGGGAGGGTTTGTGGACCTGAACAAAGGAGTTCAGATATGAAGGGGCTGTGCCTGTTGCTATTTTGTAGGCAAGAGACAAGGCTTTGAATTTGATGCTGCTGTGACCGGGAGCCAGTGCAGAGAGATGAGGAGCGGACTGACATGTGCTCTCCTGGGCTGGTTGAAGACCAGACGTGCAGCCACGTTCTGGATCATCTGCAGAGGCTTGGTGGTGCAAGCTCAGACATCTCAACCCTCTAAACCTCAATGTACATTTTCTTTAAAAGATCACCAAAAATATACTGTTTATCATAGAAAGAAACTGTAAAAACAGGCATAATCGTCAAAATTTGAACCAGGTTACAAAAGCTTATATTAAAAAAACTGACCAAAACAAAGCTTAAAATGTTGATATTAGTGTCAGAAAAATAAACTGCTTGCAATAACCAGATCCTGTTAAAAACATTAAATTCTGCTCCTCAGAGACACTGTGAAGACATGATTGATTCTGCTGAGACCAACGGTCACGTGACAAATATTCACTGAAAATCTGTTTACACAGAGCAGAGAGGAGAGGACAGGAGAGGCTGTAAACATGTCAATACTTTAATATGTACAATAAGTGGACACAGTTTTTTTCTGATTTCTGTCATTCTAACTGTGTTATTCTGCACAAAGACATGTTTGAGTCGTTCCCACTTCTAGCCATGATTGTGTTGATTCCATAGAGCTGCAGGACTTATAGATTTATATAGAATTTACATGTTGCAGTGAAATACAAGGACACAGAGAGAGTTATGGTTCTACATCTTAACTGAACCTTTCTTGTGTTTGCAGAGTGGATGGGAAGGAGGTGATCAGCGTGCCGCAGCGTCGTCTCTCGTTCGACTGTAAGAGTTCAAAGCCGATGTTCTGTCAGCAGGGAGACGTCATTAGTCACACCACAAGCCGCGATGACATGGAGAAGGTACGTCTGCTGCTATTAGAGTCACACACAAACTGGCAGGAGTTTCACACTTACAGCAGTGATGGAAAAGAGTGACTAATAATAAATAATACATTTTATATATAATGCACTTTACATTAAAGGAAAACACACTTTCATTTAAGAGCTGAGTGTGGCAGCTTTAGTTACTTTACAGAGTACAGTTTTTTATCTCCAGTGAAAACCATGCCTTCATGAAGGATGAAACTCTTCTTTATCTTTTGAGACATTTCATAGAATTCCTAAAGAAATACTTCACCCCCCAAAATGTTCCTCTGTGTATAAATTACTCACTCTGGGTTATCTTGAATTTTTAAAGAAAAATATGTTTTTTATGCGTGCCTCCACTTTAAACAAAGAATCCCAAAGAGTAGAATATTCTTGATGAATTATAGTATATGAGGTTTAGTTTAACAGCAGCAAAACGATATAAAAACATCCATTTACACTCTCACACAATTTGTGCAGTATAAGTATCTATACCCTGTGTGAGACCAGACACACTAGATGAGTTAGACTCAGATTATGCTGCACGTTGTGTGAGAGTTTATAAATGGACGTTCACCAAAAATCCACCGTTTATCGTAGGAAGAAACTGTTAAGACATTATTGACAGAATTTTAACTTCCCAACAGTCCTTGATCGGATCAAAGGTTATGAAAATGTATTTCTCTATGGAATCAGTTCAATAAAAGTGGGAACGACTCAAACATGTTTTTGTGCAGAAGAACAGTTAGAATGACAGAAATCTAGAAAGAAAGAAAACAGAAAAAGAAAAAACAACTTGTTTCACTGATATTATTTAAAAATTTGGAATAAAATAAAATGTATATATAAACACTTTTCCAAGTGCCCACAAGTGTCACGAATATAGGAAAAATAAGTATTGTCATGTTTCCAGCCTCTCCTGTCCTCTCCTCTCTGCTCTGTGTACACAGCCTCTCCTGTCCTCAACATTTTAAGCTTAATTTTGGTCACTTTTTTTAGCAAAAAATGTCATAACCTGATCCGTTCAAGGACTGTCGGAAAGTTCAAACTCTGAAGATAATGTCTATTTTTACAGTTTGTTTTTCTGATAAATGATGTTTAAATCCCAGTAGGATTAAGGGTTCAGAGGGTTAAACTACCAAACGGAATATAAACGAGTCAAAATAAACATCTACAGCAGTAAAATGCTACTTAAACATTAATGCAAAAAAATCAGAAATTCCAGTAATACATTTTTCTGCACAATGAGTTCTTCTACTTTGCTGATGAGACTTTAACTTCAGGTTGTGAATGCACTTTTACTTGGAGTGGATTATTTTCACAGTGTGATATTTGCACTTTTACTTAATTAAAGAATCTGAAGACTTCTTCCTTGTGGAATTTGTTCTGCATCGTATTGACTCTTCACGCCTGAACTCGGCCTTTAATCTGCTCGTGCTGATGTGACGCTCACTCCTCCATCTGCTGCTCTGTTCTTCTCTCCTGCAGGGATCAGAGAGAATCGGCAAGATCACGTCAGATGAAAACCTCGCAGACTCGGTTCACTCGCAACACTTCGCAGGTAAGAAGGTGTCTGCCAGGAATTCATCAGAGGGAAGAAAATCTCACACATTTCTGCAGGTTTATGAGCGTTACGACCTTGTGGAAGATCAAAACAGACTGGTGTGGAACGCGTCTGGAAATAGATGAATGAACGTTTAAAGAGTTTCACAGAGTGAGAAGTCGGTAAATGAAAAACACTAATCAGAGGTGCTGGAATGTACTGAAGCTCAGTCTGAAGGTATTTGGCTGCTTTATACTTCTAGAAGTAAATATTTGACTTTTTACTCAATTGTGTATATTTAACATAATAATATAATTATGTATATATCTATGATAGAGTTGTCACGATACTAAAATTTTCAACTCGATACCGATACTGAGGAAAATATTCAATACTCGATACCATTTTCGATACCACAAGGATGAAAACAAAGACCCCAACATTTAACAGAAATATTTTTATTAGCAACAAAAATGCAACATGTAAAAATAAACAGAACCACAGGTTAAATATTTATAATAAAAAACAGTTGTGCAAAAAGAAACTGCAACTATGATAACAAGCTTCAGATACTCGATACTTTTGAAAATGAGTATTGTATCCGGATACAACGTTTTAGTATCGATACTTTTTGGAGTATCGATACTTTTTACAACCCTAATCTATGATTAACTTTAAAGGTAATTCATTCATAAAGTAAACTTATGATCAGCCTATAAAATTTGATGCATTGTTATAGATTAAAAACTCTAATAAAATGCTGCTTTTACGTTTATTTACTGGCAAATTATTTGAAAGATCTTCCTCATGTTGGAACATTATACTAAACAACACATATTTTTTCTAATTTAAAATTTAGACTTTTGTTAATATGGTGTAATATAAACACCTAACTTGTATCAATTTTATTTAATAACTGTTATTGTTTTGATCTTTATTCATGTATTTTTGAAGGGTATAAACTGAAGTCAGGAAGACGAGAAAATAAAAGAAATCCAGTTATTTAATATATTATAATGTGAGAATGAGGAGTACTTTTACTTTGAAATTTTGCTATATATATATATATATATATATATATATATATATATATATATATATATTATATAATATTTCTGATCATAATCATGTGCTTTTAATTGATTGCCTCAATTTTTGTTATGTATACTTTCCATTTTATTTCCAATTTAAAAAAGAAATTATTAGAGAAATTAAACTTCCGTTTTTATTATTTTTTATGATTTCTGTCATTCTAACTGTTATTCTGCACAAAGACATATTTGAGTTGTTCTCACTTCTAGCCATGATTGTGCTGATTCCATAGAGCTGCAGGACTTATAGATTTATATAGATTCTATATATTGTAGTGAAATACAAGGACACAGAGAGGAAACTGTCAAAAGAGCAAAAAACACCCTGAAACAGCTCATTGGGGTTCAGAGGGTTAATTAATCTGTAGTGCAGAAAAGGATTTGAATATTTCTTCCAGCTGCAACAATCCATGAGGGTTTGACTGAAACATATCATTTGCATATTGAGAGAAAATAAATCACAGCCTTAATTAGCATATCAAAGGTAAATAAACGAGGCCACGCCCCCGAGGAATATCGACAGTAAGAGACTGTGAGGAATTCATTAATTTACATATTGACTTCAGTCCCTTTTGTATTTTATTTGTTTCCTAATTTATTTCTGCTTCTCCTCTCTGTCACTCTTCAGGTTCTGGTGCTTCCACATACACGCTGGACAGCGGCATCGGGACGTTCCCGCTGCCCGACTGCAGCAGCGGAGCAGCGGGGCGGGGTCTGTCCAAGGCGAGGGCCGGGGCTGAGCGCCACTCCTCGGGCTCCCCGGGGAGGGCCAGTCGCCGGGCACGCACCCTGGACCGAGAGCCCACACCGCAGGAGGACTGCTACACGCCGCACAAACAGCTAATCCCCACCATCCAGTACGGCTCCGTGCTGGAGGGGCGGAGCTCCACCAGCGTCATCCGGGAAGGTGACGAGAAGCTGTCACACTTATTATTCATAGTAACAGAATGTTAGAGGATATTTAACCCTCTGAGCACCAACAAACATATGTTTTATTTACAAGATCGCCAAAAATGTACAGTATATCATAGAAAGACTCTGTATAGACAGGCATTATTGTCAGAATTTTAACTTTCAGACAGTCCTTGAATGGATTATAATCAATGAAAGTTTTTGTTAGAAAAAGTAACTAAAACGAAGCTCAAAATTGTGATATTTCTGTTGAAATCACTTGATTTTAGGTGACGTTTTGAATGAGACATGTAGAATAAAGTTTGCACTAACCAGATCCTGTTAAAAACATTAAAGTCTGCTCCTCACAGACACTGTGAAGACATGGTTGAAAATCTTAATATATGAATTCAATTTTATACCAATTTTTAGGAATAATTTATCAAAGAAATTCAACTTGTTTTTTCTGTCATTCTAACTGTTATTCTGCACAGAGACATGTTTGAGTTGTTTCCACTTCTAGCCATGATTGTGCTGCTTCCATAGAGCTGCAGGACTTATAGATGTATATATTGCAGTAAATTACAACAATGATTACATTTAAACATTTTTAACGTCTGTATTCGTCTGCAGATAAAGAGGCCCACGGAGCGAACATGTTCTCACCGCGCTCAAAGACTTGGACCTTCCCCAACCTGAAGACTCCAGCAGGACCTGCGGAGGTTTACCTGGCGGTGGAGGAGGAGGAGGAGGAGCCCGTGTCCTTTGGCTCTCCGTTCAGAGGGGTATGGTTAAATGTGCATCTCTACTCATGCAGGTTATATTTATTACATTCTTAAGACCCTTTCCAGACATATTAAGACCTCATCGGCACTTTGAGTTCTAACCAGTTAAATGAGAGACACACTTATACTTACATTTACTATACATTGATTGTAAAGCAGAACTATATATAAAAATTAAAAATAAAAAAATCATAAAAAGTATGTCTTTAATTACTATTACTACTAATTATTATTTTGCATCTAAAATAGTAACAAAAGTCACAAATAATAATATAATATAAATAATAATATAAATAATAAATTGTATGTATGTATAGTATGCTACAAAAACACAATAGAGTATTAAAAAATAGAATAAAAGTTGGAATAAACACCACAAAACATAAAAAAGTCATAGTATGGTATGTATTTTAAAAAATGCACAAAAGTCATAGTCATAGTACAGTATGCCGTAAATCTTCGTTTATAAAAAAAGTTATAGTTCAGTGCCAAAAGTCATAGTAAGTAAAAAAGAAAAAAGGATAATCAGACAATAGATATCCTGTATGTCGTAAACTAAAAAAGGAAAATTATGCAAAAATCAGGACAACAATATTATCGTCTTAATCTGTCATTATTCTTATTATCTGCCCAGATTAATATGTGTTCTTCCTATTGAGAAGCTGCCGTGCAGCAGCATGCAGAGAGGGATTATCTGGGTCACTTACAGTCTGAAAATACTTTGCAGGCAGCAAAGTCGAGATACATTTTTAAATGTGCACTCACAGCTTACATAATGTAAAAACACAGAAGCACATTCTCCCCTCAGAAATTATTAATCAGCTGAATATTAAAGATTCACAGTGGCATGATTTATGTAACCCACTTCTGTTTTCTTCTGCACCTGAAGGCGTTACATAAGATGACCTAAAATGTTTCTGCTGCTCCCTCCAGAGCATGAAGGCTGGCGGGCCCTCCTCCAGCCGGGTGGTGGACCCTGGCAGCCTGCCCGTCCCCGCCCAGACGGGGATGAGCCGCCGGGGGAAGACCCGCACCCCCAGCGTACCCGAGATGAGCCGAGAGGCCGGGCTGGAGCTGCTCCGGGAGCGGCCGGAGGAGGCCATCTCCCCCAGCCGGCCTCAGGTCCTGGAGACCCCCGAGTCCCTCAGCGACTCTCTGTACGACAGCCTGTCGTCCTGCGGCAGCCAGGGATGATCCGCCAGGGCGGGGCGAGCAGAGAGGAGCGCAGACAATAAGCACAGCACAGCACCGCTCTGAGCTCTGAGCTGCACTGTGACGCTGCTGACCCGCCAGAGGAACAGAAACTCTACGGGAATATTGTGGCGACGACGCTTTCTCATCAGCTGTTTCTCTGTTGCAACTGGA
Organism: Centropristis striata; assembly: GCF_030273125.1. Classification (NCBI taxonomy): domain Eukaryota; kingdom Metazoa; phylum Chordata; class Actinopteri; order Perciformes; family Serranidae; genus Centropristis; species Centropristis striata. The sequence continues at coordinate 18,637,836 of NC_081521.1, forward strand.
AAGACGGATCGATAGACTTCTCCTCAGGATTTCGAATAAACATGAAGCCAAAAGCCACCCCAAACAATATAGGTTGTTCACTTTTTTCACAATCGGACTTGACTGTGGACACTCTTTGATTCATGTATACAGGACTACAAAACGCATGGCTAAGCTAATGACTAGCACAAAAAGTTGTCACTCCTAGTAGTTGTTCAGCAACTCGTCTTTTGTTTTGATCATCCTGGTGGATGGAGCTTCGTTCTGAGCATCGAGGAAGAGTTGATCAGCATCAAACATCCATTCTGTTCTGTCCGGACTTCATTTCACCACATAATGTATTGAAGAAAAAAAAACATAGAGCTCCCTTAAAAAAAAAAAAGAATGTTCATGTTCTGTGATTCTTTATTGCTAAACTCATGCATCACGATTTTAAATGTATAAAACGATTTTATTGATCATGTTGATATTGTTTTGCGGCCGACGATGGTTGTCAGAATATGTCTGTTTTAAATCATAATACATTTAAAGGTAATATATACCAGCAATAATGACATAGATAAAAGAAATGGCTACACTATTCAATGAATATGTATTTCTATTATTTATTTATTTTAAATGTACATCATTGGCAGTCATCTTTTTTTTTGTAATCTTTCTGTGAAAATTGAAGCCTCCTCGCTTAGTAGATTATGTTCATATCTCGTATTTCGACATCTCTGTTGCTGTTCGTTCCCTAGCCAATAGAGGTCCTATGTACCTACTGCCGTTTTTCAACTTTCTAATTAAAATGTTTTGATTTACTTCTTGGTGTCAGGTGGTTCTTTTGGCTGGTGAGTTCGTCTAATTTATTCCACGCAGCCTTCTCTCTTGTCAGAACCAAGGAGGAGACACAGGGTCAAATGGCATCATAACTAGTAAAAAAAAACCTATTATAGTATGTCAAAAAACACCATACAACACGAGCACCATGTCAAAAAACAATCAAGCTGTTTGTCCTAGGATGTCTGAGGCTTTTGAATAGTATGTTGATCATAATATTGATGCTGTAATATGTATTAAGACAAAAGGCCATTTTTTTTTTTATCATTTTAAAGGCATTTTAAAAATTGACACTTTTTGGCAAAAAAAAAAACATATTATAGACTGACTATTTTGTTTTTCTCCAAATGTTTGACCTAACATGGTGTTTTTCTGTAATTTGACATTGTGCTACAATATGTATCAACAGACCATACTAAGGCCATTTTCATCATTTTTAGGCATTTTAAAAATTGACACTTTTTGACAAGCTCACAGAGATGGGAGTGGATCTTTCCTTCATCTCCTGAAACACAGATTACCTGACAGGAAGACCACAAAAAAAAAAAGTCATACTATAGTATGTCGATTCTTGTCAAAAAATGTCAAATTTAAAAATGCTAGAAATGGCCCAATTATACTCTGATGATACATATGGTAGTATAGTTTGTCCAAAAATAGTGAAAAAACACCATATTATGGGATGTCCAAAAATCAGCCCCTCACAGGAAAGTCATACTAAAGACTTATTTATAAGGCTATGACTATAGCATGTCGATTGTCAAAAATGGTCAAATTTTAAAATGCCTAAAAAAGGCGTAAAATTAGTCAATTATAGTCTGTTGATACATATAATAGCACAATTTGTCAATATGATAGAAAAACACTATTAGGTCAAAATTTGAAGAAAAATTAAGAAAATCATTGTATAGTATGTTTTTTTGGCAAAAAGTGTAAATTTTTTAAATGCCTAAAAATAATTTAAAAAATGGCCTCATTGTGATCTATTGTGCTATAATATGTATACATTATAGCACTATGGTATGACTATTTTTGAGGGGCTCACTTTTGGAAATATTGCCTTTTTAGTTTGCAATTAAGTGATTCTCAAAACTGACCTTAAGATTTCCATTACAATGAACTAATCTGTAAATTAGTGTTTAAGCTCTGAACAATTTAAATTGCAGAGCCAGTTTGGTTGTTTCCAGGTAAAACTGCTTTTCCATACTAAAAAATTATGTGACTATTGATCGGGAAATCATAAATATGCACGGAGAATTTTTGAATGAAAACAGGCAAAGATCATTTAGTTTCAATACGTTCAACACATTTATTTGAGCAAATGTATCAAATTATTAGTTTCAATTTTACATCCATAAAATAAATTCTTCACAGTATACACTTTCAAAAAATCGTAAAGGTTAACATCACATCATTTGGCAAACTAATTTCTAGACAACAGTGATTTAGAGGAATTTACAGGGGGAGAGGTCTGAATAACTCGCCTGCTGACCATGATGAAAAAACGGACAGATGGCCCCAACTCGTCCTCCACCTGCCAGCGTCCAAAATCCCAAAAAGTCCGTCTGAATGAGTTAGTGTTGATCGTCGAGACTCTGACTGACAGGCTCTCAGGGTTTGTGTCAGTGTTTACCAGGCGTCACCATTCTCACTCAAAATGTTGGTCACAAAACAAAATTTGTGGAAACAAAAACAATTACAGGGAATTTTCTGGGAAATCTGTTGTCAAAATCATGGGACAGCGTAATCTTGTGACACTCCACTAAATAGAAACGGAGGAAAACTATAAATAAGCAAATCAACGACTGAAATTACAGAAGTTCAAATAAAACAAAGATCAGCCTCAGAAGCTCACATGACCCACTAAAAAAAAGGGAGCCTATCATGTCGTTAATTTATGGCACTAAATAACAAGACTCTTCATTAGTTGCTGCTCAGCTTCTGGGAGCCTCCACAGGGCAACGCTCCCCTCTACAGGCCAAGCATGATCACTGCAGCCTCAGTCTAACTCCATTCACAGCCATGACGGGGACTCTAGCATTAGTTTACCATAAACTTACATTCAACCCTTGTTGTAAGTTTGAAAAAAAACAAGAAAAACAAATCAAAGAAGTTTCAATAATAATAAGACCACAGAGGAGTTAATTCAATAAATGAAGACAGAAAGTGAAAAGCACCAAGTGCGTTGCAAATTGTGCCTCTTCTGACAAGATTGTTTTTAATTTTCACACCTTCTTTACTTCTTTTCCTTCTTCTTCTCCTGAAAAGAAGCACAGAAAAACAGAGTTTTGAGAAAAGATAACTTCAATTTCTGCAATTAAAGTTAATAAAAAAACACATTTTCTCACTTCCCATGCAGAAAGATGTGGGTCAATATTGTGTGCTGCTAGTTCAGCTGTTCCAAGCATTCAGTCTTAATTTAAGTTAAAATAAAAGTCCTGCAGTAATAAACTAATGAATCTGAGCTCAGTACCGCAGATCGATCACTGGATGTTATATTATTGGTTGAAACTGGCTTACACATCAGATTTTGTTTTACAGGAAGAAAGTATGATTGAATTTTGATATAAAAATACAATTTTTATTTATTTTTTGTCATTTGTTTGGCATATACTGGTAAATAGTTGCACAAAATTAAATGGGATTTGATTTAAAACAATAAAGAGGAACATTTCTTGACTTTAAGTAGATGTTTTTTTTTTTCTCTCGAACTGCATTTTAACTGTTATAACTCTAAAGCGTCCTTGTGTATCCTGAAAAGCATTCTATAAATAAAATGTATTATTATTATTATTATTATTATTATTAATAATAATAATAATAATAATAATAATAATAATAATAATAAGTATTATCAGAATAATGTGCTTATCAAGGGTAAAAGTAATTATTATTTTTATCATTATTATTATAATTATTATATATATGACGTTATTAGATTTTTAATAATGCTGTAACAATGTGTAATAGGGCTGGGCGATATGACCTTAAATAAAAATCAGGATTAATTGACAATTTTGCCTTGATTATGATAATGAACGATTATTTTGTTTTTTGCCCTCATACTTCACTGATTTGACTCTACTGTAACTGTAAAAGCGGAGATGTTTCCTAATAAAAGAGTGCATATCTTTGTAATTTTAAATAAACTTAGGAAACACACAGATGAACTATTTTGTGCTTATTCATTGAATATTTTGAACTGAAATCAATGCATCGCTTGAAATGAAAATGTCACATTTTAGTTTTAAAGTAGAAATGAACTCCTCTAAAAACAGCAGAAAATAAATATTTCTTTCATTTCTTGCAAACAGTTGTTCTGCAGTGTTTACATTTGACTTTTTTGTTCTGTGTCATCTTCCCTAAAACCAAAATGTGTCTAAATGACAGCATTTTTTTCTCCGCCCTGAACATAATCGAAATAATTGTTTTGCGCAAGATGACGCTGGTTAGAGGATCTGAAAGTCTGTTCAAATACTTGCCCAGCCCTAATGTGAAATCAGCATTTTACTGTTGTAAGTGGAGCTAGTTTATCTGCTTTTTATACAGTCATATAGTTTAATGCAGCGTTAAGCCTGTCATGATAACAATTTTTTTAAGATCATATATTTTCCAAGAAACTATCATGATAAATGATAGTATCATTGATGTCGTTTTAGGACCATTTTATGCCACTGATACAATGATATTAGAGCAAAATTAGTACATCCTTTTCAACAGCAATTTTTTTTTTTTTTTTTTTTTTTAATTGCAAGGATATTAATCATTGGAATTTAATTGTGGAAAAGAAATATTAAAATATCCTAGATAAATAAAACATAAATAATTCAACTACAATCAAAACAAATAAAATAGACTCTCAGGCTCTGTAAAGAAAAAAATGCACTGAGATAAATATTTTTAATTATGTTATTTTATATTACAAATAACATATAAACAGCTGCAATTGCTGCTATGGGAATATAGGTTATTGTGTCCATTTTATATAATCGAACGATAAGTCGATATAGTAATTATTGTGACAGGACTATGCAGCGTTTCTCAACCTGTGGTTCAAGCCCCATTCAGAGGGTCAGATAGATAAATCAGAGGGACCGTGGGAGGTTTGATTGGAGAGGATAGAAGAAAAAACAAAACTCTCCTACAAAAGGTGTATATTTCTCTAGAATTTTGGCTCCATTTCAAAATAGAGTATGGTAAAAACTAAGCTATCTGGTAATTTTGAGGAGAAATGTGTTTTTGATGGAACTGCTAACTACTCAAACATCTGAAATATGTAAAGGCCTCAACTAGAAGCTGCTTTTAGTAAGAGGTCACATGTTATTCTTAATCTGCAGGGTAAAAGTACACCATAGCCCTCTGAAATGTAGAGTTGTAAAGTATAAAATAGCATTAATGGATATACTCAAACAAACGTGCAAGCACCTCAAAAGTATACTGAAGCGTAGTACTTCACTTAATGTCCTCCCACCATGAAATACAATGTAGGTGAATGGGACTTTAGGTTTTGCTGCACAAAGCAGTGATAGAAGTCAAAAGCGATTAGTTCAAACTAAAAGTTTAAACATATGTATTTGATTGTTTTGCATTTGTTTTCATGATTTTGTGTTGCATTTTTCTTATTTGAATGTTTTTTGGGGTGTGGTTTTTATATAAGCCTTTACAGGTTTCTGCTGTACCCACACATGTAATTTTATGTGTTATCATCTATGTGTTTTATATTGTTTATATGTGAAATAACACTAAATCAACCACTTTAAAAGTAAGCAGTTTTTAAAACCATTTATTATTTTTTTTTAAACGCAGCTCCAATAAAAACTGTTCACAGATGTGTGTTGATGACACAATCAGTACAAGGTTTCTGAAAACATATGTCTTGATGCTGGTGAGTTATTTCAATGTCATTTGCTTTCTCATTGTTTTATGCACCACAAATTGAATTCCTCTCGACCATTATTCTGCGGTGGTGGCAGAAGGCTCGGATATCTCAGAACCTCAGTGGGTAAAACCAAAAGCATCTGCACGGCCAGATTCTACTACGGCTAAGTAAGACAACATGTTGTTTTTGTGTGATTTGGGTAAGCCGGATGCTTTCAAAACTGCATTTAATATACAGTACTGTCTTTTTAAAAAATAGTAAAAATGCATTAAATATGATGTTTTTTTGTCTGGGGGCTGAACTTATGCAACACCTCTAATAAAAGTATACATTGATTTGAACCAGTGTTTCTTGCAGCAACATTAAAAGGTTGAGGCTGGCAATATCGTATATTGTGTTATTGTCAACAAATCCCATGAATACAGAAAAACCAACAATGCATCACAGACCAATAGTCTCTGATTTCCCTGCTCGGTCTGTGGCTCTCAGCCCAAAGCTCACTCGTTCTTACTGCAGTTATACATCTTTAAAAGTGCATAATAAATACACACTCTCATTTATAAAAAGGCTCAGCCCTTTTACTGAGTCCTGACAAAGATAACAGGCACCACGGTGGTGATTATCAACAGTCTTTAATAATACACGTTTCTTTCTCAGGCTCCCATAAAACGAGCCAAATGAAGCTTTCAGTGCATAATTTGGCTCTTCGACCGCACAGAATGGATCGACCGTGTGCTGCCTACTTCCTTCCACCTTTGAGGAATATTACCATATATGCCATAAAGCAAAACTGTTGCTTTAATTAAAGCGAGAGAAGAATGCTGGCAGAAAATTTATAAAAGTGTGAATTCACAAGTTAACCCTCTGAACCGCAGCAAGCTGTTTCAAGGCGTTTTTTTGCTCTTTTTACTCACTGTGGCCTCGTCTTTTGTGCAAAAATAATACACTGATAATGACTTAAATCATTAAAAAAAGAAAATTCAATGTTCTCTGATAAATTATTTTTTTTAAACTGGAATAAAATGGAATTTATATATACAGCACTTTTCCAAGTGCAAACAAGTGTCAATAATATTGGGGGGAAAAAATGGATCGCCACATGCTATACATATTAAACTATTGTCATCATCGCGCTCTTAAATAAAAGATACGTTTCAATGATGGTGTTCAGAGGGTTAATATTAATTTTACCTTTCCGTTTACTTCTAACCTGAAAGTTGTACATTCTACAGCTCTTTAACTTAAGTAACTTAACTCTATCAGCTGAGAAACTGTGTAGCTCATAGATCACCATCGACTACAGAGAAACAGTATTTTTAATTCATAAGAGGATGGCAAGTTTTCATTGGATTTGTTGACAATAAGAAAAAAGTAGAATATGACCAAACATATCGTTAAGTTAAGTTTTAAAAAAAAAGAAGGATTAGGCAAAATACTACATACCTTATCGTTCATGGCGAGAATGACCATCAGTTTCCTGAAGATGGTGATGAAATCGAGGAACAAGTCCACACAGTGCCTTCAAAAAACAAAGTATGACAAGTTTCAGAATTTAGGGGAAAAACAAAATAAAAAACAACCTAAAACACTATCAAACATGATTCAATATCTCTAAAAAAAAAAAGAGTGTTCAGCTGTAAAATGTATCCATTGATTATCAAAAGGCTGACCTAGCTGAGGGCACCCTGGGCCACCTCTTTTGGTCTTGCCCCAAGCTAAACAAATTCTGGTTAGATATTTTTGAGTGCTTTTCTGAAGTATATAACTGTGATATTAGACCAGATCCTTACACTGCCATTTTGGGCGGGACCCGACATCTACTAGCTTTAACCCACTTACAACGGAAGACATTACAATATGGTATGGTTATTGCAAAAAGGAATATTTTAACCCTTTAGAAAAATGAAGATGTGCCTTCTTTCAAAACCTGGCTAGCAGAAATAACCAACTTATTACATATGGAAAGGGTTCGATACAGTGTTTCTTTCAGCCCTGCAACCTTTGACAAAATGTGGCAACCATTTCTGTCCTATATATCCAGAATGGCCTAAAGTGCTAGTGTTTATGTATGTAAGTTTGCACATATAGATGTGTATATAGGCTGCCGCATATGTGTACAGACACCCATTCAGTGGCTGGCGCCGATTGTACAGTATTATATTGCTTTGAATCCTATAAGAGCACGTTTTTGTTTTGTTTATTGGCCTCACTTTGTTTTGTTTGTTTTTCCCATTTCTTTATCATCGAGGGTGGGGGTGGGGGGCTGATGTTTCCCTTGTAGTTGTGATGTATGTTTATAAATCTGAAAACTTATAATTAAAATATGTTTAAAAAAAAGGCCGACATCTTGTAGCACCTTAGTACGTAGTCTATTTTTAATTTTAGGAACTGAAGCAAAGTAATACATAGATATGGGTCACGCCTGTTTATAACCAAATTTCATTTGGGAGGATGTATTTGCATGGTATTTGGATATGAGCCATCAGATAAGGGAACAGAGTCCTCACCAGATGTAGTCCTTGTCTCCGTTCTCTGCTTTCTCAATGATGAGCTGAGTGTCAAACAGGACAAAGCCGCACATGATGAGCAGCCCGAGGTACATGTGTGCCTGGCAGGGAAGATGAAAAAATATAAATATAAATATGATTTACACAGAGAGATGATGACATGCAGCTGGTCTCATGTGTCGAGTTGGAATGGTGACTTACCTTAAACAGCATCACAGATCCAAAGAACATGTTCATCACAGACATCAGGAAGAGGAGGGAAAGGCCAGACATCAGAGTGCCTGAGAAGAATAATGGGTTCAGGGAAAGGGCAAAAATTTAACCAAGAGAAGTTCTGCATAAGGCCTCAAGAAACGGCTGTAATTCAAAGAGAGGTTTAAAATAGAGCCCAACAGATAGTTTGGGTTTGAGTTTTGAGCCTGGTACCGATTTTACGGGGAAAAAATTCACTAATGACCAATATGGCATGGTTGAGTTTGAATGAAAAAATATTGTAACAATATGACAATATAAAGTGTGTGTGTGTGGGGGGAATCGATACAGCACAGTATCACAATATTTTGTGTGGCTATATTATATCGATTCATGGCTGCCAAGTATCAATATTTAGCATTCTGATGCTTTGCTGATCACTTTAAGGAATATACTGGAGATACTGGTATCATAAGAAGCTAGAAGATCCAAGGAATCTTTAGGCACCATGTGCGTCACATGTTGTGTCGGGAAGTTGTCGAAATAACGCTGCAAAGTCTTAGGCTTTTTTTATGTGTCATGGTGATTTTCAAAGCGGTCATGTGACCTCTGATGTCATGCTATCTCAACGAAAGTAGACTCTCTGGGTTCCCACAAGGCTCCTCTTTACGTACACGGCTGTCTCCAAATTTAAGAACGCGTTAAGTTAATAACACAATCCATCACTTTAGCCGTGTTTCGACTAGGGGGAAAAGTGGCCACCGGGAAAGTCTCCAGCCATGCCCTCTCAAAAATCTGCTCACTCTGCGTGTCTCCACTACAAGTTAGCCCCAAGAGGGATTTAGAGACTTTGGAGGTGACGTATGGTTTTCGCCGTCGCTAACTGTGCACGTCAGCAGCTGACAACAGCATGGCTAATTATGCACAGAGTCTCTACGCTGATCATAAACATAGTGATTGTGAATTAATGGCATTGCGAACTGTGCACGGTGCTTTTTGTAAACAAAGAGAGATCGCTAAGTGAACACCTCCTGTAGCAGCAGCACATACACACTGTACTGCTATGGAGCTAACTGTAGCTAACTGGCGCTAATGGCGGCTCTTCTTAACGAGCCGGCCTCCGACTCGTTAAGGAGTGTAAGAAGGAGTCGCTGGATTTGTCTCCAATCGCTTTCTTGAAAAAATAGTTGCTAAGGGGGTCTGAAAAATCTCTAAATTTAGCAACAAAGTTGCTAAATTGGGAACACTGCTTAGCTGGCTTTTACAAATGGCATGTTGTTGTAGTGTAGAGTACTACCGCACATGCTGCTTAGTACGTCACATCCTGCTTAGCGATCTATCCAATCAGTAACCAGGCTGTTTTCAGGGGAGAAAAAAGGCCCTGCTCTTACACAGGGACGAAAAAGGTCCCGACAAAAGCCGGCTCCGGACAGCTCATATGCAAATTAGCGAGTGAAACCCGCCTCATTCCAGGTATTGCCCGGTAGTGGAAACAGCCCTTTTGTTCATTTGCAAAGACTTGAGGCCATTCAACATTGTGGAAAATGAGGGTTTTAGCTACATGCTAAAGACACTGGAACACAGTAATGTGTCTCTGTTGAGACGTTATGTCAAGGACACAGCCGTATCGAAGCTATACAGAAGCTTAGAAGGTTAGGAAGGTTTGAGAAAATGCTGCTATCATTTATTGAGTTTAATTTTGTGGCCACAAAATGCAGTTAATATATAGTATCGCAATACTCACCATATCGCAAAATGCTTAAAATCGCAATAACGTTGTATCGTGCAAAATAAAAGTATCGGGATAAAATCGTATCGAGGGGCCGATATGCTGATTCACACCTCTACAAAACTTACTCAGAAGGTTGCTTTCTTAAACAAATAACTTTAAAAAAATAAGTTTTAATATTGTAATACATTATACAAACATTGTCAAACAATTCTGGTAAATAAAATAGCTGAGGAAATAAGATAATAAAAAAAAAGATAAATAAGCATCACAACTGCATGTTCAATCAATTGCTGACCACTGTTTCTCAAATCATCCCCAGCAGTGTTTTCTGCATTATATGTTGTGTAAAAAAAGTTTTCATGTCGGGCAAGATATTCGCTGATACTGATAAATACCAATAGGTCCATGACAGGCAGATATCAGCCAATAATGTCAGTCAACCAATATATCAGTCTGGCTCTAGTAAAGAAAGTAATGAGTCACAACATTAATGATTGTACCTCCGAGGAACAGGTAGCTCCTGCGCTTGGCGTACAGAGCACTGAGGGTGAAGCAGATGAAGATCATAGAGGTTCCCATGAACGCTGTCACGATGATGCTGAGGAGGAACAAACACCTTCAGTTATTGGTTACACACAACATAATACTCTTAGTTTTATAATGTTTAACTTTAAGTCGACTAGCTGCCAGCTGTTTATGTACAAGTATCGTAACATTGAGTAACTTGTCACATACCTCGGGTTGACGGCGATGACAAAGTCCAGCGTGGGACCAAGGCCGACACCTGGAGAGGCAAACACTGATTACTGACTCTTACAGGACACAATTGTACCTGGAACATGCCCACAACTAGCGCTGCAACCAACAATTATTATCATTATCATATAACTTGCTAATCATTTTCTAGATCAAGAGGTTCAGTCTATAAAAAAAAGAGAAAGGGGTGAAAAATGTCTTTAGATTTCTTGTTTAGTCGGTTCAAAATCCAAAGTTATTCAGTTTAATATATGCCTGTCACAATAACCACATTATGACAAACAATATATACTGTTCCAGAAATAATTAAACAGTCATTTTAGTACAATTTAATGCCACTTTTATGATGATGATAATAGCAAAAAAATGAAAGTACATTCTTTTTAAAGTGCAATGAATTTTGAACACCTCTTTCCGTTCATTCTGCTATGGCATTTTAAAAATGCTGAGGCCCTGCACCAAAGTCTTAAAATAGTCACAAAAACAATGCTGTTTTTATGGCATCGTGTTGGCTAAAACAGGCCTAGTTTAATATGATACAAGCCAGAGAAAAGCAGGAAATCTCCAAATCCACCATTTTTGCATGATTATTTTTCTTTCGATCGACGAATGGAAAGTGAGACCCACAGCATCCTCACTTTACCTGTAAGGAAGGCGAATCCAGCGAGGATAGCCAGTCTCTTCTTCTCCGTCTCGGAGTTGTGTGGTGTCATGGCGAGCCAAAACATCATCCCAAGGGAGCCGAGCACCGACAGCAGGCCTCCCTGAGAACAAGGGCACAAGGTTAAGATAGGGCAGGATACACTGTGACTACGAGAAAGACCACTCAAGGTTTTCTTCTTTTAAAAAGTGCACTGTCAGTTTCTCACAGCAGCAGGTCAAATTTAGCTGAAGCAACAGAATCAAATTAGGATGTTCAGATAAGACAGAAAAAGGCCTTTCAGACAAAAGAAGTTCCGTCTTATCTTGACATCTTAGGGGATTCTGGTTAAAATTAAAGGCTTGTACTTTGACCTGTGGTACCTGTAATAAGTTAAATGTGTCTGCAGTACCCCTGATATAGAGGAGAACACACTATAAATATCTCTAGTGCTGGCACTGGTGTAATGTTAAACTTCAGAATAGCCAAAACATGAAGTCTCGTAAGTTCAGTTTCACTTTCTTCTACAAGAAGTTACTGTTGTCACATGAAACATAGGCAAAGGTCACGTATGTGCACAGTGGTGACAATCCTGCACTAAAGACTTTTTCCTGAAATTTAACAGAAACCTTCAGTGAAGAAAAGCCTTTAAATTACAGCAGATGTAATGTATTTGATTGCTGTGGCTATTGTTTAAAACACAAACTAACTGATCATGAAAAGAGATGTGTTAGGATGTCGGTAGATTTCCACCTTTGCCATAAGATCTTTATCTTTATTGTCAATGTAGAAGTACAATAAAATGACGTAGTACTTCACGTCACTTAGAGATGAAATAGAAATATTTACAACAAAAGTATAGGAGAAAATATTTAGAAATACAGCACAAGGTAAAATACTATATAATAATGCTATACAACACTATCAATACCATAATACACACAAGAATAGAACATGAATAAGACAGAAAGTGAAGCTGCTGCAGTGTTTGTAAGTACACACAGACACTTCAAAATTAATCATCTACAAAATTACCAATATTGCATAATTGTGCTATTGTGAAAACTCTGACATATTTATCTCTAATAAATGGATCCAAGCACCAAGTAGCTGGAACTTAATAAAAACAAATTAGGTTTTATCATGCAAGACAAAGTTTTCTTGTCTGTACTTTGCTTAAAGGGGCATCATTTGCATTGATATACAGGAGCGTCCTGGACAGGCAGACTCTGTGGTGTGGTGTTAGTGATACCTGAAAGAGGCGTGTGACTACATGGACGTAGGAGCCAGCCGCAGCCACAAACATACACACTGCCAGGCTGGAATACACATTCTTCAAGTGCACCTGGGTGGAATGAGATCTGCAAAACAAAAGAAAAAGACAATATATGAATGTGAACAAGGCTATATGACTGAGATAAAGATCTACCGCATGATTACGCACATTTGGGAGAACTTCAAGATGGAGTCGAAGTTGATGTTGCGGTCAAACACGTTCATGATGAAACCAGGGGTCGAGATCTGAAGAGATTCCTGAACAGCGAAGTCTTCTCTGAACACAAAAACACATATGATTACACGTCAGCTCTACTTTACAGTCAGACTGAAAATAGTTTACAACAAATACAAATTGTATAGTGTGACAGTGTTGTTGAGTGTTTGCATTTTATGCTACTTTATACTTCTGCTACATTTCAGATTACTGCACTTATTACTCCACCAGATATATTTAACAGCTATATGTAAGATTTTACATTTACAACACATGATTAGTTAATAAAATAGGATAAGATTAGACTGCTCAACAACATGATCTAGCAGCGTATGATGGATATATTTTGTTGTATTTGTTACTTTTCACTGTTGTCCTGATATTGAAATTTCTAACTTTGAAACAATGCCTTGAAAAAATAATTCAGTATTTGATACGAGGAAAAAATTGACAGCAAGCCCAGAAAAATGTTATATTTTTCTTAATAAATAAATATAACAAGGCATGACATGAGAAAGACAACTTCTCTTTTCAAAACCCAAAGGAATTCAGTTGAATATAGGCCTATTTCTCTTTATATTTTTAACAACACCAATACATTTACCTTACTTAATTAAAATTTTGAATCAAGGACTTGCATGTGTGTTGTTAATGTGCTACTTTCAATTGAACAAGGTAGTATAAATAATCTGAATCTTGTTTGCACCACTCATCATACCAATGGTACAGGAAGTAGTCAGAATTATCATGACCTAAGAAAATTCCATTTGAAAGTAAAAGTCCCAAATGCAAAGTGTAACTTAAAACTACAAAAGTATTATTAGCAAAGTGTAAATAAAAAGTAAGAAGTCATAATGCAGAATGGCTCCTTTGTCAATTGTTTGTATACTACTGGGTAGATAAGTAGTATAGTACTGCATCATATTATAGCAATAAAGTAACAAGTGTCAACTAAATGTAGTGAAATAGAAATTAAAAAAATCTGAGACAGATAAAAAATCTTTATCTGAAAAGAAACTATGTCAGTCACATACATGTAATGTAGTAAAGTAAAATACAGCAATATTAATTGTTTTTCAGAGGACATGTAACTTGTTAAAGTTTGCAACTAAACATTTACAAGTCTGTATTTTGTTTTAAATTTATATATTTTCTATGTCTGTATATATACTTTATATTTCTTCTATTCTTGGTTTGAGTAACTGAAAGCAAATTTCCCTCAGGGGATCAATAAAGTATTTCTGATTCTAGTGTAGTAAAGTGTACTTTAGTAAGTCCTTTAGTGCAGCAGAGGAGAAAAACATCCACAAAACAGAATAATATGGAATACAGTATAATATATAATGTACTTTGTATACGACTAGGTAGATAAGTAATGCAACAAGTATTACATCATATGATATGCTGACCATCCGTGTGAAACGTAACTAGTGTCAAGTAAATGTAGTGGAATAAAAAGTACATAATTTATGCGATGTAACATAGTGAAGTATTAGTAGAAAGTAGCCTATAATGGAAACACGTTACTCAAGTGAAGTACAAGTATGTCAAAATTTACATTTTAACATAGCTTTAGCTTACATTCCTCCACTGCATGATACACTCACATGTCTCCGATCAAAGTGCGCAGTTTAGTTAGTTGTTACAATAAATTACCCAACAGGTTAAATGACCGCTGGGTGCTTAGCACGTTAACAGGCTTTCTTATAACATGCTAACAACTCGTGTTAATCCTCATATAGCCGTTAGCTGGCAGACAAAAGTCACATTCACAAATAAACAAGTTGTTATAAATGGGGCTGGGCAGCCGAGCAACAGCCAAACAGTGTTTGACGCATGAGACGATCATATTAACAGCTAATGTTTGCTAGCCAGCGAGCTAACCGTTAAATACCGAGCTAACTGGCGTTTAGCTCGCTTGTCAACTCATTACTCCTTCATTCTTCACCACAGAATAGTATTAATAATGTTACAGTTACAGTTTAAACATCACACCGAGGGGAATGGCTCAACATAAAGGTAGCGCTTACCTCCCGTCTGCTACGAGCTAACTGTTTGGCAGCCTTTCTTCTTCCTGCTTTACTTTTTTTTTATAACACAAACAGTACGTGTCAGTCAGCGCGCAGCGGCCTGACGATGTAGCTATGGGAACGCCTCGAAAATTGTAGTCAAATTGTAGTCCTAAAATTTTGACAGTAAAATAAGGGAATTCTAATCCCATTTCGCGTATGAACATGAATAAACAAATCGTCTATTTTACAATGACTACACCAAATGTATTCAACAATTTGATAAATCTTTACATTGAAGGGTACTTCCTGTCTGGTGTGTCGCCGAGAAATGTCCCCGGTACACCTAAAATGGCCGACTCAAACATGTAGACGTTACAAACTGTCGCCAGCAAAAACATCTCGTTTATTTTTCTTTCTTTTTTGAACATGTTTGAAGTTTGGCTACGGCTTTACGTTTCATCAAAGTTATTTAAAAACCAACTCTACACTGCCTTCTCATTAAAGTGAAGTAAAACGCAGCGCTGATGCAACTTTAAACGTTTGAGTGTAAATGAGTGACGATATCGATCAAACATAGTGCCGCAACTGCGTGCAACACACATATATATATATATATATATATATATATATATATATATATATTCATTTTACTATTTATATATACTAATATACTTATATACTAATATTTATATTTACATTTTACTCAAAATTATATCTATATTGAGGTTTAAAATGTCTAATAATGAATTTTTTTGTTATTAATTAATTCACAGTCAGTGACGGGAGAAGTAAAAGCAGCAAATGTAATTAATTGTCCATTTAAACTTTATTTCAGGACAAAAAATTTAGTGGGTTTTAGTGGATTTTTATTTTTTCTCTAAATACTAAAATAATTAATTTACCCCATTTTCTACTAAAACAGGTGGTTTTGTTTTGTTTTTTACCTTTGTAATTGTATAATATATGAATGTGAAAGTCTGAATTTCATGGTATTAATTTAAAAAAAGTTACTTATTTTGCATCTAATGCAATAAATATATATCTATAATATTTATTTTATATATTTTTTTACTACATTTTTACTTTTTTCCTTGCTTGTGTATGTTGTGTTGTATTGTATAATATATGAATGTAGAAGGCTGTACTTCACGGAAGTAAAATTTAAAATAAAAAATATGGATTGGAAAAAAGTAAAGTAGACTCTATATTGTGGTATTAAAATTTTAAATAGAAATATTGACGAAAAAAGTTAAGTAGGCTCTATATTATGGTATTATAATTTAAAATAAAAATATTGACAAAAAAGTTAAGTAGGCTCTTTATTATATTCAAATTTAACATAGAAATATTGACAAAAAAAGTTAAGAAGGCTATTATATGTATATGAAATGCTGGATCTTATTCTCTTCGTTCACAAGCTCAATTGTTGCTTTCTGTCCCTTATGCTCGTACGGAGTTGGGTAAAAAGGCATTTGTTTACTCTACACCTCATGCATGGGATATGCTACAGAAAGAGAATATGTATTTTGTGTGTGCTCTTTGCCAAGGCTCCCTTGAAAAAGAGGTTCTTAATCTCAATGGGATATTTCCTGGTTAAATAAAATAAAAAATATTATAATTTAAAATAAAAAAATATTGAGGGAAAAAAAAGAAGTAGGCTCCATATTATATTAGAATTTAAAATAAAAATATTCACAAAAAAGTGAAGTAGGCTCTATATTATGGTATTAAAAATTAAAATAAAATGTTTAAAAAATAAAAGAAAATTAAGCCAAAAGTAATTGTAAGGAGTGTTTAGAAATAATTATAATTAAACTACTTAACTGTTTGGTAGTTCATCCAATTATGTATCTTCAAAAATCCCACTTTCTCTATATCAGTCACAAAAATGTAGTGAATTAAAAAAGTTTAATAGTTCTTTATGTAAGTCTATATACATATAAAATGGAAATATTCAAGTAAATGTGTACAGTATGATTCCACCACTAAACATGTTGAAATTTAAAATGTGTAAAATATATTTTGGGTGGTTGAAAACTTGAAGGTACAGTAAAAATGAAATTTAAATAATATTTAATCGTTGTAAAAGAGAGAAAATGTGTTTTATACCTTTAAGACGAATGTGGAGAGCCTAGAGTCCTGAGAAAAACATCCACAAAGACAGAATAATATAACCAATTTTTATTGTAAAATAAAAACTGGTAGCACCTTGTCTTTTAGAGTTTTGGTCAGATCAGGTAGACAAAATGTTCAATTTATTCTGATACACAAAGACAAATTGTGACTGTCTAAACAAATACTTTTGGTCATCACAACTGGTACAATTTCATTGTCGTATTTTACTGGTTAACATGCAGGCAATAATTGCATCAGACATTAAACATCATAGAAAAACCATATTACCCAAGGAAACATAACCCCAAAAAAATATCCTTTGTACTGAATTAAAAATGGAAATATAAAAATGTCTTCTTGCATGATTGATTGATCTATTTGTGTTTGATTTGAATTATCTCTGAACTTTGACAGTGACGTGTGTGTGTGTTATTTAGGCACAGATAAAACAGTTAAACACAAGGCCAGCCTTTAAAGTAGGCAGATGGATTACAATACAAAATGTTAAGCATTAAGAAAAGTACTGGACAAGACAGGTTTTTTTGGCCAATAAATATAAAAAAAAAAACGCTCACACATGCTCAAAAAAAATCAAATTTGATATTTTTCAAGTGTTGCACTGCAAGTACCACAGCCACATGGCTTTACACTTGCTCCTGACAGTGTTTTCTCACGCTCAGCATGACACATCAGAGTGTGTAGGCCTACAAATCTCTCTTCAGGCAGAACACCATTCTCTGTCCGAATTTCAAAGGCACAGTTTTTTACTTTCAGCACTGTCAATATAAAACAAGTGCAAGTTTGTCTGTCATATATAAAAAGAATAACACAGTAACAAATGAATTATTAGTTAAAAACTCGACTGAAAACTGTGGCATTTTACGGTCGTCCTATGTGCCGACAAATTCCAGTGTGTCTGCTTTCAACGGACCATCAAAGACAAGATTTCACCCTGTTTACTCACATCAAATATCAATCTGAACATTCATTACAGGTGCATCTCAATACATTTGAATATCATGTAATAAAGTCAATTTCCAGTAGTTCAAGTCAAATAGCCCCAACCAAGTATTGAGTGCATATAAAGTCATGGAAATAATGATTAGACCATCCTTATTTTCTTCAATTTCTTGTTCATTTTAATGCCTTGTACAACTAAAGGTGCATTTGTTTGGACAAATATAATGATCACAACAAAAATAGCTGATAAGAGTTTAATTTAAGAGCTGATATCTAACCATTTTCCATGGTTTTCTTGATAATGATTTTGGTTATTATCAAGAAAACCATGGAAAATGTCTATAAAAAAATGGTCTAATGTTTTTTTACCATGACTGTAGATGGACATACTTTTCAGAGGCCAACATTTCCATATTAAACATACTTTTTAAAATTAGTGTTTTGTAATATAAAAAAAAACTTCTGGACACTGAATTTTAGGTCTTCATTAAATGTAAGCCATAATCATTATAATTAGAAGAAATTAAATAAATAAAGTCATGAAATGTTTCATTCTGTGTGTAATGAAACTATATAATGTGTTATTTCCACTTTTTGAATTGAATTACTGATACAAATAAACCTTTTTATGATATTCTAATTCATTGAGGTGCACCTGTATGTATATTTTGCATGGTAGAAATTATGGTTATAGTACAAATAAGTAAAATACACTTTTTGTTCTGCTGCTCATTTACAGGTAAATAAGGCTACAGTAATGTTAACATCTGCAGGATGCAATTATTGACTGACTGGCTTCTCAGGAGGTACTGTCCATGAACTGGGTTGCATAGAGGAACCACAAAAATAGATTTCCTTATAAAAACAACCTATAAAAAGAAATCAATAAATGTATAAAATTCTGGTGGAAATTTTTAAAAAAAGAGCTGTTTTTTTTGTTGGTGTTGTTGTTCCTTAAAAAGGCACAATAATTAAAAGAAAAAGAAGAATAAAATGTCCAAAAGTCAAGTCAGGGCAGGCAGGCTTCTGCTTTGGCAAAAGAACCACTTTAATATTCTAACTGGAGTGATTGTGATGGGCTTTGGTTGTTGTTTCCCGCTCTTTCAAATAGTGGTTGTCAATAATGTCAGCACTGAAAGGCCTCAGATCGCAATCTATAGTTTCAGCTCGGCCAAACACGCACATTGTGTTTCCCAGGCCTGGAATTTCCTTAAACACCACACTAATGCAATTTTCTAAACAGAGGATTTTGTGCAGAGGCAAGGTCTGAAAACTCTCTAGTATCTACGCTCGATATATATATACTGTTTCTATTGTAGTTTGTAGAGAAAAAAAGTTTCAAGCCGGAGCTCTGAGCGAGGAGCTTAGCGGGTCCATCGAGAGCTTAATGTCCACGGAGCAGGTCCAGCTGGGTGTAAACATTATCAGCTTGACTAAGTTCCTCAAACACAGGCAGAAGGTTGAGCAGCTCAGCATCGTCCACGTCATCGAACCATGACACCACGGGAACCTGACGGAGACACGCGGTCACTCACACTGATAATAATAATAATAATCATCATCATCACATATATGAAATGTGTTTGTGTAAGTTTCTATTAACAGGATTAGAACAACAAATATTTAGCATTTTATAAACTTTTTTTCTAGCAAAAACACCAAAAATGATCTAGCTTCAGCTTCTAATGTGTGAGAATTTGCTGCTTTTCTTTATAAATCATACATGACAGTAAACTGAATATCTTTGGGGTTTTGAGCTGTTGGTACAACAAATCAAGACATTTAATGGCATTATAAAAAGGTATTTTTCACTCTTTTGCCCAAATGACAAAGAAAATGTTCTGCAGATTTTAATATTACAAATAATACGAAACACCTAGGACTAAGTCTGCTAATTTCATTAAACTATGTAAGTGATTTGTTTAGAACAACAAGGACTTAGCAACTATTTTTGATAAAAGAGAACTTGTTTTAGTAATTTTTCAAGCAAAACACCAAAAGTCTCTAGTTTCATCTTCTAATATGTGAAGATTTGCTGCTTTTCTTTGTCGTATAAAAGAGTAATCTGAATTTCTTTTGGGTTTTTAACAACAAAACAAGACATTTAATGGCATTTTAAAAAGGTATTTTTCACTCTTTTGCACAAATTACAAAGAAAATGCAGATTTGAATATCATAAATAATACAAAACATCTAGGAATAAATCAATTTTAACCAACTATGTGAGTGATTTGTTTTCATTTTGACCAGTTTCTATTTCGATTAACAGGATTAGAACAACAAACTTTTAGCAAGTATTTTTATAAACTTGTTTTATTAACTTTTCAAGCAAAAATACAAAAAAACCCTAGTTTCAGCTTCTAATGTGTGAGGATTTGCAGATTTTCTTTGTCATATATGAGAGTAATTGTTTTTTTTAGGCGTTGGTACAACGAAACAAGACTTTTAAGGGCATTATAAAAAGGTATTTTTCACTCTTTTGCACAAATGACAAAGAAAATGTTCTGCAGATTTGAATATTATAAGACTAAATCTGCTAATTTTAGCAAACTACTTGAGTGACTTGTTTTCATTCTGACCACACTGCCAGATGTCCTTCTAATCAAGGTCCAGGTCTGGAGAAAATCTCGCAAAAACAAGTTTATCTTTAGTACATTTGTCCCAAACATTTTATAAAACCAGCTTTTGTTCTGCAAGTTTTCGCTTGATGAGACGGAGATCTGAGTGCAGCGGCCTCGTCTTTTGAATGGTGCATATCAATATCATTAGTCACAATAAGGCTGTTTTCAACATCATATCTGCCAGGAGAAGGAGAACACTCACAGCATTATTAGGGTGGAAGATGTAGGAGGCAGGTGAGTTATCCAGGATGAGGGTTTTGTGGAGGTCTCGGCCCAGGCGGCTCAAATCTTTGACGTAGCAGCCCTGGTGGAATACACACGACTCCCGGAACAACCGGGTCCGGAATACGCCACACTGATCCAGCAGGTCCGTCACAGGGTCTGCATACTGACGGAGGCCAGGAGGGAGGAGGGGGGGGGAGAGCAGGTTGGACTAATGAAGCACTGTCAACTAATTTAATTCTAACAGCTGAGAAATAACATCACACATCCAAAATAAACCTACCAATCTGGATCTGGTAGCAGCAGCTTTTTTCCCCCCCTTTATTTGTGTTTTAAGTTTATAGTAAAAGTTAATTAGTCAAACGTGTGGTTTTGGAAATCACTGGTGCAGCACACTTTGTGCACCACTTCAGTGAGCATCTAAACCAGGGGTGGGCAACCTGAGGCTCCAGGGCCACATGAGGCTCTTCAGGCCGCCTGCAGTGGTACCCTGTGGCTGTGACCAAAAAATTATACAAAATGAAGCTAGGCCTGTCACGATAATTACTATATCGACTTATTGTTCAATATACAAAAATTTGCACTATTGCGGTAGTGAAATAGTTTTTTCTCTGGACAATATATTTTTGTTTACATGCATGACTTTTTGTGTTTTGTTTAAAGTAGTGCTGCAAATGTTTGACAGGCAGTATGATTTGCTGAAAATTTTTTTCCCAAGCTGCCATTCCATCTGTTTATATGTTATTTTAATAATAAAACAATATAATAAATAATGATTATCTCATTGCAATGTTTTGTTAACAGAGCCTGAAAATCTATTTTATTTGTTTTGGTTGTAGAGATTTCTTCATGTTTTTTTTATCCAGGATGTTTTAATATTTCTTTTCCACATTTCAATTCCAATGTTTAATTTTCTGGAGATTTAAAAATTAATTGCTGTGGAAAGGGATGTACTTAATATGCTTGAATGTTGTTATAAAACTAAAACGACATTGATACAACGATACTATCGTTTATCGTGATAGTTACTGGGAAAATATATCGTCCTAAAAAATATGTTATCGTGACAGACCTAAATGAAACAGTTATTTCTGAACATTTTAATGTTCATTTATCATTGGTGTAGGCCCACAGTATTCTTCAGTTGTAAAAAATGCGTCGCTTATATATGACATTAAAAAAATGTTTTTAACTAAAATGTCAACTACATGTTGACTAAAATGTGCAGCATAGTTTACAAAAGTCTGCAGCCTGGCCCCTTAAACTTTGCCAACTTCCTCTAGTTTTGAGTTGCTGCATTCTGACAAAATCATATTAAGAATTGCTCATTATGACCTGTTAGTGATGTTGGTAGGCTAATTTAGACTTAGTAGGCTTTTTAAAAATCTTCATTATAAGGCTGAAAATAAGGTTTGTGGCTCCATTACGACATATTTTCTCTTTTTTTGGCCAACAATGGCTCTTTTGTCCGTAAAGGTTGCTGACCCCTGATCTCAACTAACTGAATGACTTTCCCAGGGTCTAATTGATGGTTTTAAATGGTCTTCAGTGAACTTCTTTAGCAGGTTTTTTTTTTTTTTTTTCTCTGAGCTTTTTAATTGTTGTTTATTTATTATCTGCTATGGCTTTTCCACATGTTTGTGCACACTTTTTTATATTAATAACGGTCAAAAAGAATGTGAAATTGCATATTTATAATTGAAATTCTAATTAAAAATAACAGTTTTAGGGGGCTTTACTCTGTTGAATGTGTTTCAGAGTTAAGTGCTATTTGTGCATTATAGAATATGTGGGAAAAGTGATTTCAATCTTTATTTAAATGCTTTTTATCAAGGGCCAGCTCCAATATGTCGACCATATAGTATTTTAGGTTGCTTTATTTGTACCTGTAGGCAGATTTTGTTTGCATGAAACACATTAACCTCTTTATCTCCAGTGTAAACGGGTCACATGTGAGCGAGCTGACATCTTCTAACAGTCTACGTGTGTAAATATTCTGCATCCAGCACATATTCTCTTTACTGTGAACGTTTGCACATCCCACACACAACTGTGCAGCTTTCTCTTTTAGAAAACATTCATATTTTACATATCTGTGACAGTATTTTAATAATATGCTCATAAGATTCTGTTCAATACTTACAATACTGCCTATTGCCTTTATTTGTGTTTCCTCTTAATAATATCAATTATGTCTTTTTACATGTTTTCTTGTTCTGCCTGTGTCACCTTTCACTGTAAAGCACTTTGAATTGCAAATGTGCAATATAAATGAATGTGCTTAATACAGTCATGGAAAAAAACATTAGACCACCCTTGTTGTCTTCAATTTCTTGTTCAATTTAATGCCTGGTACAACTAAAGGTACATTTGTTTGGACAAACATAATGATAACAACAAAAATAGCTCATAAGAGTTAAATTTAAGAGCTGATATCTGGACATTTTCCATTGTTTTCTTCATAATAACCAAAGTCATTATCAGGAAAACCATGGAAAACGGTAAAGTGATGTACCTTTAGTTGTACCAGGCATTAAAATGAACAAGAAATTGAAGGAAAAACTGGTCTAATAATTTGTTCCATAACTGTATGTTTATTATAAGCACAAAACAGCACAGAAATTAATTTTTAATGAAAACCTAAATGGCAATAAACCTGATTCTGATATTTAGTTAACAATGGTGCAACCTATTTTAATGTATTTAAGCACAAATCTCTGCTTATATTATCCGTTTGAAGTTAAAGAGATGATGCGAGCAGCTCCAGATGGACACAGAAACAAACTCTAGCTCTAAATGTCAGCAGGGTGACTACTGAGGTGACTAACAGCACATCAGGCAGCTGCTCTCACAGTAAAAGGAGAACTAAAAGGCGAGGAGAGATCAGACGTTACATCCAACATCAAACAAGAAGTACTTGGTGCTGAATCAAATGTCTATTTCCGGATGTAAAGTACCTTTGCGAGACTGGCTGTAAACAGCACACATTCAAACAGCTCGCCCATTCTCTGCAGGAACTCGTCCACGTACGGCCTCTTCAGCACATACACCTGCAACACAAACGCACCGTGAACAAACCGCCCCACCAACGCCACCATTTAAACATCTTTACATTCGTCCCATCCATTTATTATTGTCTCCATCCGTCGGCTGCTAGTGGCCAGTTCCTGAAACAAGTAATCAAGAATAGGCCGTGCCAGTGTTAACCAGCCTATCCTGGATTACTTGAACCAGGCAGAGGCCAACAGAGGATTCCTTACCAGCACATGGGGTCCCGGGAATCACATTTCTCTCTTAATTACAGTTCCACATGTCCAACAGTGAGCCCCTCTGTGCCCCGAGTTGAACAAATGGCGTTGAGCATTTCTCCCACATCGTCACAGGAGCAGCAATATGTACCGCATCACTTATTAATGACATTTTAGATGAACTGGGCTAAAATGACTCATTTTCCTGCTGATGCACCCACTTCCACTTGCTACTCCCTGTTCAACATCTGGCCAGTAGAGGGCTCCGTGCGCCCGTCACAGAAACAGAAACCTGGCTGATCGGTTACAAGACCCATCCCTTTTCAGCTCAGCAACCACAAACATACATACACAAACACAGCCCCCTCCCCTCCACAGCAAACACACACACACTCACACACAGTAGTTTACCTGGTGTGTGGTCCCCTCTATCTCCACAGGCACGATGAAGTCTGCATTACTAATGGGCTGGAGGGAGAACACAGAGGAAGATGGTTGGCATGCTCATTCACATGAGCGGCGCTGTGTACATTCACATGGCGTTACATAACAACTGAGACTCACACCGTTGCCATAAATCACTGGGAAGAGCCTACACAAACACAATGTAACTCACTTCGAGCACATTGTTGAAGAAACTCTAATACAGATTAATAAAAAAAAATATCACGGCAGAAGCAGACTGCTGCTGTAAATATACATAAACATTTACTTCATGTTTGGTATTGCTGGTGAAGCTTTCACTTCAACAATTAACTCAAATGAGTAAGAAAAACAGGCAGATTGGGTAATAAGGGGAATGATTTCTCTGCTTTAGTACCTTGAATGAGCTGTGCACCAGGGTTTCATCCAGGTCTATGACCACACAGATCTTGCCCTGGTCCTGGGCCTCGACCTCAGGCAGCAGGTCCGGCTCAGACTGCTGAGGAGACACACAGAGACTTTTTAAAGGGACTGTCCCACACACACACCTATACAGTTTCTCCCATAGAGCATGATGAGTCCTGATAGTGCTGTGATTCGTGTAAAAATCAGACCTTGGCTGTTTGAGTTTACCTCAGGGAAATTAGATAAGACTGGATGTATGTGTGGCGTGATGCATGTGTGGGCATCATTACGGCATATTTTTAGGATTAGCATGTTTATGTCTTTCATAATAGCTCCCAAAAGTCTCTCTGCAGGCTTTCACCCACAGGGAGACCACATTAGCTTGATTTAATCCCATTTTTAGATATCCACTTTTCCACCTTTGCGTTGTTTATTCTACAATCTGAAATGAATTATTAATATATTACATAACGCAGCTCATCTGTTAAGATTCAGAGGAACTACTAAACATGACTACAGCTACACATCCTTATTTCACCAGCTAAACAATGCAGCACAAGCCCCATCAGTGCCAACGTTTAATTTGGTTTCACTTCGGTGGCAGACGATAACCAGGCCCTGCAGATGCTGCTTCCTGTTTGCTCCTGATGCTGGAGGACACTCCTCAATGTGAACAAACATGGCATCTCATTAAAATGCCCCTTACATGGTGCTGAGGCTCTAATCAGGCTGACAACGTTCACCAGCGTGGCCAGCCGTGTGCAGCAGCCGCTCAAGGCTTTATTTTTTCTCCACCTCAGCAATTACCAGGCACACAATATGGCGTTCTCTGCTCGCCGTCCACCTAAAGGATTGATAGTCGCTCTTGTTTTCCGTGGAGGATCAAGTGTGAACATCAAAGTGATTCCATATTCGCAGACAGTTGCGGTTATCTTTCAAGATGCTCAGAGCAGCAGGTGCACTAGTGGTTTTTAGTGCACATTGTAAAAAAAAACAACGCTTGAAGACGATAATGAGCATTTTCTTACAACAGCATGTTTAGTTTATTCCCGCAGATGGCCGAATTATTCAAACACCTCCTCTTTATGGCAGGCAGAGTGTGTGTGGGTGTGACAAGGAAGTGAAATCTTAAATAAACAAAAATAAAGGCAGGACTGAACCGAGGTCTTCAAATTGTTTTCGGTGGTGTGAAACATTGCTGGAATAAGAATAGTGTTACCTTGACAACAGTCCCATTTTCCTGTGACTCCAGCAAGGACTGCTGGGAAGGTGGCGGTGTTGGTGGCGGCGGTTTGGGGCCATCCTGAGCTTGGAGGCAACAGAAGAGCGCTTTGAAGATGTTACAACTCCGAGGCTGTTTCAGGGCAGACCGGCTCACCTGGCCTGAAACAGAGAGAGAGACACTTCATGAGTGTGTGGTCCAGAGCCCACAGATATATTGGGACTGATATTATCGACCGATATTAACCTATCAACGGCCTGTCAGGATCGGTGCATATGCTGTCAGATATGCGTCGTTATTACACAATATATAATGCGGAAAATGTTGCTTGACGTGATTTAGATGTGATGTTTTATCCTATTTTTATATACTCAGAAATGGACTGAAACTAAACAGTAAAGATGCTTTTCTAGCTATTTTATTCCTATTTATTCTGTTATCATTTATAGAATTGGCTCACACCATACAGTCATGGAAAAAAATATTAGACCATTGTTTTCTTCGGTTTCTTATTCATTTTAATAATTGGTACAACAAAAGGTACATTTGTATGGACAAATATAATGATAATATCAAAAATAAGATAAGAATTAATTTAAGAACTGATATCTAGCCATTTTCCATGATTTTTTAGATAATAACCAAAATCATTATCAAGAAAACCATGTAAAATGTCTAGATATCACTTCTTAAATTAAACTTACTTGTACCAGGCATTAAAATGAACAAGAAACTGAAGAAAACAAGGGTGTATTTTTTCCATGACTGTATAACAATGTTAAGTATTATTTACTTTAGTTTTATGCTTGAGAGAGTAGCTCTCTGGGTACATTTACAGAAAAACTGGTGCACAATCCGCATAAAAAGGTCTATTTTCATTCCTGCTCCAAAAATGACTATACCCTCCACCGGGTATCAATGAATTTTCTGCAATATCGGCCTCAAAACCCCCACATCTGCCAGGCTCCAGCGTGGTCAACATGGAAAGTGGAATTGAATCACACGTCAGAAACACGTAATCTAATCCTTTTTCCCCCACAAACAAAACAAATTGTGTTACATGAAAACAGATGAAAATATTGTTTACACTTAAATTCAGCGTAATTAGTTACGAACTGCTTGTAACGTGTAGTTTGCAGTAAGAGCTTCCCCTTTCCTAAAGGCACCATCCATCTGTCTACAGGGATGGCACAACCCGCACATGAAATCTGTTTTTAATGCGCCTGCCTCTGCTGCTGCTGCTGCTGGAAATGGCTGGTACATGTTATATAACCACAGAGGGCGGGAAAACCCACACTTTTCAGCAGTACCTTCAACAGAAAACACAGACAGAAAACATTCCAACCATTTTAAACTCCGAGACCTTTCAGGGCTGCCTGAAGCAAGCCAGAACAGACATTCAGTCAGTCAGTCAGTGAGCCGGACGAGCAGTCACACCTCAGTGCTCTGTGCAGGTCTTTGATCAGCCACTGTAACCACGAGTGTCCTGGCCCCATACAAGACTTGGAGTAAAAAGAAAAGGAGGAAAAACATTCTTGCAAGCCCTCTCTGGTGTGTTTCATGTGAGGGCTTGCAAACAGAATTCAACCCCCTCAATGCAGAGCCACCATAGTAAACACTCTCTTTACTAGAAAGAGGAACTGTTGATGAACAGCCAAAAGTAGAGAGGAAGAGAATTGCACATTTTTATTCCTAATAACCCACAGTGGCAAGCCTCTGAAGACATAATGCGGACACACCACTGTTATACAACACCATGTTTAAGAGACAAAGGAGCTTGTTTGATTATTCCTCAGATTTCTACTCCATTAGTCCTGCACACTTTTTTTCTGAAAACATCCCTTCAATATAATCCACATGATTAATGAGAATCCTGACAGCCAATCAGTGTAAGCCAGCCTATTGATTTCCCACAGGAAGGGCAGTATTGGCCATGTATGACATAACACATACATTATATCCCCCCTGCATGTGAAAAGGATGGGGAGATTAACCCTGCAGAGATTAATATATCAATCCATTTAACAAAAATATGCAAAGCTGAATACACGCCGTTTGCTATTTATATAAAACAAAGTGCGTGCAAGCATTAAATATGCACGATATCAACAAGCAAGTTGGGAGGCAGAATCAATGAGCAAAGCCTCTTTTAAGCCTGAGGAAAGCGTGCAAACAACGAAATCTTTGAAACGGCGCTACAATGGGCGTGTGCAGAGGGGTGTGTTTGTGCATTCCGCTGTCAACACCGCGGCACCTGGTATTTCTATACAGTCTCCACTGTTAATGTACAGCCACTCAGATCCTCTCAAACCCAACAGCTTGTCAAAAATGTATTATGATTTCATGCAGATGCTATGCTGTTTGTTTGAGTATAAATACAAGCAAACGTGGGGACAGTGCAGCAGCGTTTAATGCCACTAACGATCTGTGACCACCTCCCCCCTCATCTAAAATATGAACAAAACACCACATGATAGTTTATAGATTAACCAAACAGCTTGGTTTACACTGTAATATAGTGCTGCCTGTGGTGACAGACGAGCTCCTCACGCTGTACCTGGTAGTAGTAGGATATGGGATGGTGCCAAACAAGCTGGAACCTGATCGACATAAATACATGGCAGCTTGGGTTTTTTTTCTTTCTGGAGAGCTGGCCATGACCACCACCAGCAGCACTGAGAAGCCTTAATCACAACACCACATGTTAAAGAAGCGACAAAAAAAGAGATAAAAACAGGATCAACAATAGCTAAGCCCTGCATGGCAGTGCGTAATGGAGACTGTGAACTTGTACTTATTATATCCAACAGTATAGGGCCAACTTAGCTGTGATAAAGCTACATTACAATTTTATTATAATCAGTCTTTTATTTCTATTTTAACTGCTGCTTTATGATAAGGAGGTAAAGAAAAACAGCTAGTGTTAAGAACATTAGGGTCCTTACGGTGTTATGGATTGTATAGTAAACAGGCATTTTTTTAAAGATTTAAATGTAAAAAAAAAAAAAAAAAAAAAAAAAAAAAAAAAAAAGGAGGCAATGCGCCTGTTTGACCGCGCTCAACCAGCGTCCGCAGAGCTCAACTGTCAAATGGGCGCACTACATACAAGCATTTACACCGATCATTATTCAGATAATACTCACATATTATAGCGCCAGATGCAGCAGGTGTAATGACACTTTAAAAGCGGGTAAAAACACGAGCCTTTCTCACCTGTTTTCGGTGACACTTGAACGTCTTCTTTCTGCACTTGGGTGATAACAGAACTTTCCATCTGACAATCACGGAGCCCTCAAAATCCTCAAATCCTGTCCCCGAGCACTGATGGGCATCCCTCATTGGGTTTTATTGACAAGTGGACTCAATTATTGTCCGAGGGAACTTGTCATCCGCCTCAAAAACAATCCTCGATGAGAGAGAAAGAGAGCAGGGTTTATCTTGTTCCTGGGTTTCTTTATTCCCCCGCCGCTTCTTCTCCTTCTTCTTCTTCTCTCGGAGGTCCGCCGCCCGGGGAGGGGGCAAGGCACTTAGATATGTTTTTTTGGAGGCTATTTGAGACTCTGTCAGCTCTCGGGTTTTACCTGCTTCTATTACGGGTAAATATCACCGAGCGGTAGCCCCCCTCTACCCGTCGCTGCGAAGTCTTCACTCTTGCACCAACAACATGGAGAATCCAGGCGAGAGAAGGAAAACAACCGAGGAAATGGGGCACAAGAGTGGCGGTTTCAAGCCCCCCCTTACTACAGATAAACAACATCGCCCGAAAGGCCTCAAACAGCGACGAAAAACACAGAGAATCGACCCCAACGGTCGGTTTCGATTCATAAAGACGGATTCCCGTTCGCAGTTAGACGTAAAATATGAGTTTTGTTGTCATCCGGGGCTTTGTTTTTCTACGGTCGGGACTCCGCGGGCGCCTCGAAACCGTCCCCGCGCCCTGATTGGCCGGTAGGGAGAGGGGGCGTGGCCAAGGCATTCCTCCCCGTCCAGCACGCGCCACACCGAACACATTCCAGTGCTGCTCGTTCAAACTGTTCACGTTGTTTAATTATTTAAAAATAATGTTAATCTCTGCAAATACATTTACATATTAATGACGACAGGCAGCGTAGGATGTATTTTTTCTCTGTAATTGTTATTTTTTATTTTTATATGTTATTTTTTAATTGATGTTTACATTTTTATTTTTTTTAATATATATATTTATTACTTTTAGTCTGATGTTTTTTATTTATTTTACTTTAATGTATCAGACGAGCTAGAGATAATATTAAGTCCTAGCTATAATAAAGCATCTATCTTTTAAAAAAAATAAAAAGTAGTGTACTTTATTGTTTCCTGTAGCCTGATCCTTAATTCTATTATTATTTATATTTTAGGTTTCATGTTATTGTGAAGTTATCTATTAGCATTTTTAAACTTGTTAAATCGTGATTTTAAAAAAAGATATGTTTTTTCTCTATTTATCATATATATAGTTGCTAAAATTAGGTTTCATGCTACCGTGAGGCTAGTTATGTATTAGCCTAAAAAAATGTGGTTTTTAGAGGTGTAAAGTCGCAATTTCTTTTGAAATAAGTTTTTTTCTTTTTTATTTGTCAATATATTTTAATATATTTATTACTTGTAGTCTTATTGTTTTATTTATTTATTTATTTACTTTAATGTATCCAATAGGTTGGAGATAATATTAATTTTAAGCTAAAATAATGCATTTTTTATTAGTATTATTTTAAAGTAGTGTACTTTATTGTTTCCTGTAGCCTAATGCTTAATTCTAATATCATTTATATTATTGTTGCTCATTTTAGGTTTCATGCTATAGTGGAGTTACGTATTAGCCTGAAAAAGAAATTGTTTTTTTACAGGTGTAAAATCGTGATTTAAAAAAAAAAAGAATATTTTTTTCTCTATTTGTTATATATATTGTTGCTCAATTTAGCTTCCATACTACAAGTGAGGCTCGTTATATGTTAGCCTAAAAAAAATTGTGTTTTTTTTCAGGTGTGAAATCACGATTTCTTTTTAAATACGTTTATTTTATTTATTTGTCAATATATTTTTGTATATCTATTACTCCTAGTCTGATTGTTTTATTAGAATGAATCATTTAAAAGATCACATTTTTTATACACTGTAAAATAAAAATCGTAAAAAATGCTTAAAAGTCTGCCAGCAAGAGTTGCCAAAAATTGCCTTCATGGTAAACAATCGTAAGTTATTTTACGGATAATTTCTTTAAAAATGAAATATATAAATATCAGTAGAATAACTAAAGGTTTTGGGTTTTTTTACATAAATATGACTATGTGCTTGGGAACTTTTGCCGCCATATTTTATAAGGGTTTCTTTTTACAATTTATTTAAAAACATTATTACATTAACACATTAACTTTAAAGTTTTACTGTAAGAAAACAGAAAGTTGCCTTAATTTTACATTCAGCTATATGTGTATTTTTTGTATTTTTACATAGAATTCAATGGAAAACAAACATTCATGACCATTAACCAATTAAATACTGTAAAAAAAAAAAAAAAGCTATGAAGACTCATTCATTTACAGACTTCAACAACCATTTTATGATTAATATTGGTAATACAATTTATTTTACCTTTTTTATGGCATTTTTACTTAATGTAGAAAAAAACAAGAAAAGCCTGTAAAATAATACAGTAAATTTTTGGAAAAAATAATGTCTTTCTTTTTTCTTTTTTTTTACAGTGTATGGGTTGAAATCGTAATATAATGGAGACCAAAAAACAGTGTTGAGACGATATTAAAGAATATATTCAGTCGAAAACACATACGTATGTATGATGTATATTGTCCAGATGTTGTTGATTATCTATGGTTATCTTATCAATATATGAAACTGTGATTTGATTATGAAGAACACAAAAAAACGTATTAAGGCTTATTAAATAAAGGAGAGGGGTAAAGAGGACACTTAAACTCTAAACATACAGTTAGTATAAATGTATGTAACATCCTGGCAGATGCTTCCAGATCTTATGAATCTGTTGGACCCCCTTTAATCTGCACTGAATATTTCCGAAAATCAGAAAAAAGTTGTTTGCAGATGTAACTCCATGTTGAAGTTCATGCTCACTGTCCCTCAGTAGTAGTAGTAGTAGTGTGTGTGTGTGTGTGTATGTGTGTGTGTGTGTGTGTGTGTCTGTGTGTGGGTAACAGAGGGCAGAGTGAAACCAATGACCCAAGCTCCTTTCATTTTCTCTCTCTTTTTCCTTCCCTTTTACTGACACAACAATAAAATGAAACTGCAACTTGTTATTGCCTGAAAACTGCTGGGGGAACCACTGTGTTACAGCAATCACTGAACATTTGTGCAACAACAGACTCCAACGCAGTTATTTTACCATCAAAAACATTACATACCGGTTGCATCATGTGAAAGAATACAGACAAGTATAACATTTAAACAACTCTGTGAAGATTTAGCAATTATTTAGGTCTCAATTCAGTCATTAATTAGAGAAAAAAATGCATTAAAAATAGCTGTTTTTACTCTTCTTAATTAAAAGAAGATGCAATCTGTTGCAGACGAATCCTGTCTATTTTATAATAATTTCCCCCCACATTGAGTAAAGTGATTTCCTGAGCAGCCAGAGCTAAAACACATGTTTTACCTTGTTCAAATGAATAGAAGTGGGTTTGACATCATGTTGGGCAATATTCATATTTACAGCGTGGAGGTTCTGCAGTGCCTCAGTGATCCGCTCACTGTAATGCACAGACAGCAGCAGGTATTTGCTATATTTAAGCACATAAATTAGTGTATGTATAGACCAGTTCAGCTGAAGAAAGAACCAGTAAAATAAACTTGTTAATAAAAGGACTTGCAGTTTAAAATCTGCCCGTTCCGAACACATGTGGGCCCATTACACCCCGAGCTCAGCCAGTGCCCACAGTGGCCACAATGCAAGACATAAACAAGAATGGCTCTGCTGTTTGCATTCCTGGTGTCGGACATTTTAGAGCAGCACTGACAGATCTGTGTAAAAATATATACAGGATAAGTACGGACCGCACAGCTGGAAAATGTCATGCGGTTTACAGCTGATGCCACTGTTAACTAAATCAACTTGAAATTCATTATCTGAGCCTGATCTCTGGTGCCCTCTTCTCCTGCATTCCTCTGAGAGAAAGAAAGGGGATCAGCTGGTGTTTGAGGCCCTGAGCCGAGAGTTTAAGGGTGCTGTGTGTACCCCTGGAAAAAACATGTGACTTCAAACATCAGGTACAAGTTAAAGCTTCCTCCATCTTTCATCAGTTAACAGAAACTAATG
Source organism: Centropristis striata (assembly GCF_030273125.1). Taxonomy (NCBI): domain Eukaryota; kingdom Metazoa; phylum Chordata; class Actinopteri; order Perciformes; family Serranidae; genus Centropristis; species Centropristis striata. Next base: position 18,671,372 of record NC_081521.1, read on the forward strand.
CGCAGGCACGTTAAAAACAACATGAGGCGGAAGGAAGAGGGAATAAATCAAACCTGAGTGAAAGGGAGAATACATATAAAATGCAAACAAATGTGATGATTTTTTAAATGATCCTGACATGCAATCTGTATTTCCATGTTGTGGTTTATTGTGTTTGTTCAGCCGAGCCGTTTGTTTACAATTCAATAATGCATTTAATGATTTTTATAATTGCAAAGTCTTTAAAATCAGTCAGTTATGGCGAGCTGCGGTCATAAAACAACATGGGGCTGCTTTTTTCACCCCGCTGCAACAAGGATAAATAAATCAGTAAGTCTGTCACATGAATGCAAATATATACAAAAACAACACTTTAAAAATAGATCATATTAATCTAAATACACTGTAAAAAAATCAAATAAAAAAATCACTAAAGGCAAAAGGAGAAAAGATCAGACATATTTGGTGCAAAATTACAGCTGAAATCTGAGGTGGCAATTAAAATCACATTAACCTCTGACACACACACACACACACAAACACACACACACACACACACACACACGTATCCATCAGGCGTTGTGGTTCTATTTCTACATGTCACACCTGGGAATCCACAGCGTCTACTTACAGCCTCATGCACTCTGCCATGCATTAGCCACATCCAATCATGCTGATGACAAACTGGCTGTTGAAATGTGCTCGCAGCATCTGAGCCTCATGTAGGGCCGGGACTGAAGGGTCTACAATCATGTGATTTGCTGGAAGAGCCCACCCTCACACCCCTCCCTCTCCAACCCTCCCAACCCTGAGTGGCCTCTGCTAGGCTATGTTTCCAGGAAAGGGGCCTACTGGACAGGCTGTGAGGCCTAGGCAGGGAGACATTGGCTCATTGAGAAAAACAAAAACAGAGAGGGGCGGTGGGAAGACTCTCCCCTCTTACATAACTCTGCCTCCATGACAGGAAAAAAAAAAAATAGTTCCCCGCCACAATGCAAAGAAAAACCTGTCCGTCCGCCTCTCCTCTCCTCTCAGCTCTTCAGGACTGGAATTCAAACACTGTAACCAGCAGTGCTCGCTCGCTGTTACACAATAGTTGCAACTCTTCACAGAGGCATGTCAAACACATCTGTATGTGCATGAATATGACAGTTAAACTATCTGTCTTTATTTGCTGGATGTGATCATTCTCTGCCTGTGCAGCCGTAACAACACATGATGTAACACACCGTGTCATTTAATGTGTTGTGTTATGTTGTTCAGCTCTGGTGGGGAGATATTATTTACTGTAACTGAGGAGAGTCTGTGGTGGCCTGCACTGCCCCCCTGTGGCTGAAGCAGGAACTGCATGGAGCCTGAAAAATACATTTAACTTAACTAGTCAGTTGCAAACTAACCCTCCAAAAAATCTAACAAAAGGTTTCTCAATGGTTTACAGTAGTATCAGATGTACTTAAAAACATACTTAAAGTTTACCAATTTTTGACTCCAAGAAATGCCGCAATTTCAAAATGGTGGCCACCAGGTCTTTAAAATGAGCATTACTCCTTTTAGTCAGGCGGCTGAGCTAAATAAAGGGGACTTGCCGGACAAAAGCACCACATTTTTTTCCACATGCTCTCTATCACCATAAGTTTAAATTTTTGATGGGAGCCACTTCATCAAGATTGCGGATTGGAGATGTCAGCCATATAAAATCTATGAGAACCAATATATCTTCCAAGCCACTTAGATGGTCCATCTCAGTATCAAAATATACTTTTTTTTGGGTCAATGAATCCATTAAAGCTATTGAGAATATCACTAGATGATTATTCAATCAAATAGAATTTTGGCCATGAAATTACGTAATTTCCAACTCAGTTCCTAAGCGTTCAGACATTTAAGCCTCTTGTGGTCGTGACCTGCACTAACTGCACTTACTGCACAATATTATGTGTTTTACATGTTCTATACTGTTGTTGCTATTAATTAGATTCAATATTTTGTTTTCAAATAGTCATTTACAGAATGTATGAAAACTTTAAAAGGCCGTTTTCTCAAAGTGAGTTTTTTCTCATAAATCTCAACTTCTGCTCCACTTACAGACACCAAACTAACCAGTTTTATTCCTTACTATATTCAGTCATTCATACCGATTTAAAGAACATTTTGTTCTTAAAAACATGACAAAAATTGACTCTTTTCTTCTTTTTACAGTATTTTCTGATAACTTTGAAATTTGCCTTAGCCAAAGTTTGGATTTATGTCCTGTGAATATATGCAAATGTGTGCATATGTTCACACCTCATTTGCACATCTAAACATAAAATAAATAAAAAATTGTGATGCAAAAATCATCCTGATATCTATAAGAAAAATAATAATCTACAAAAAAAAATTACCCTATTCACCTGTAGAGTCTTCCCATAATATACAGTGTAAACCTGCTGATTTGGCATCTTCAATACTTAATAAAATCAGCCATTGTGGTGGCTTGAAAGAACAAACTAACACTGATTACTAAATATTAATATTTATATTTAATATACTATTAAAATCTATCCCATTCATGCAACATCTTCTGTGATAAATAAATGAGAAAGACTAGGAATTATGCTGAGTTGGGTCGCTACCAGCTGCACCTTTGAAATAATTGTCCACATGTGACTCAGGAGTCGAACTCCGGCTGGCGCTCGATCAGGATCGTCGTGTCGTTTTCTCTCTTGGTGGACGGATCGAGGCAGGAAACTCCCAGAGCGATCAGACACAGCCAGGCCTGCAGCACGGACAACAACACTCATTTAAACAACACAGGGATGAAGAAAAATAACAATATTCATGCAAAGGATCTGACCTAAAGACAGGGAAGATACATTTAAAATATGGACATTTTCTTCCAGTGTGAACCTGTACGAGTTTTAGAGCTGGTTTTAATCTGAAGATATATTACTGCACCTTTTAAATGTGATGACAGTTAAAGCTGTAGAATTTATGGAGGAGAAAAACTGATTTTCTGATAAACAACTTGATTTTATTGAGTAAAAACATTATTTATAGATGTAAGTTTTTAAAGGTAAATGCCAAATAACAACGGATGGAAGAATGATTCCATTATTTCGTATAAATTTCTTCTTCTTTTAGCACTGTGTCAACACCAATGTGATTATTCAAATATACCATAAATGCATTTACTGAATTTTTATATACAAAAACGAAAGAAGGATGCAAAAACAGGCTAAAACAAAAAATAGATTTAAAAAAAAAAGGAAAATATATGTTGATACAATTAATTCACAAGAAAATAAGTAAATATGATGTTTAAAAATTTAGAATTTAATGTTTTTAACAGGTCTGGTTAGTGCAGACGCTTAATTATTGGACACGTTTTAAATGACACATGTAGAATAAAGAGATTCTGACAGAAATATCAAAATTTTAAGCTTCTTTTTGGTCACTTTTTGTAACAACTGTAAAACTCCAACCATAATGCAATTTTACTTTTCTAATGAACTAAAATAAATTATGCAAAAAATATAAAATAACATAAAAATAAAACTGATTATTTGACATACTTAACAAGGGGTTCATTAAGTAAATGCACAGTAAAAAACAAAAAAATATGTTATAAAGGACAATTATGGAGCTCATTCCAGAACAACTTTATATTATAAAGTCTTAATATAGTATATTAATAAAATCTAAACGCAAGTAACATTCAATAGCTGGTTTCACTTTGAAACCAAGTTAGACAAGTTACCACAATAATAAGGCTCAAATCGATACAGCATAGTATCACGATATTTTGTGAGGCAATATTATATCGATTCATGGCCACCAAGTATGCATATTTAGCATACCGATGGCCCGCTGGGCGGATGGCAGTATTTTGCTGTTTGTGTTTTCCTGGAGGCCGGAGCAGCTCAATTTTATGAATATAACGGAGATACTGGTATCATATGAAACTAGAAGATTTAAGGAAATATATCGTGGTTTAACCAATTTTTTAAGTTTAGATTTTTAAAATATTTTTACATTAAAACTACTGTTTTAATGTAAGAAAAAAAACAGTTAATTTGCCTTCAGAAAAAAAAGTCAAATTACCAGGAAAAGCCAAAAATTACCAGAAAAAAAGTAGAATTACAATAAAAAAGTCAAAATTACCACAAAAAAAATCAAAATTGCCAGAAAATGTAGAAATTGTGCATCAGGATATTGCGTTGGGAAGTTGTTGAATGAATGCTACAAAGTTAGACTTTTTTTATGTTTCATTCAAAAACATGAGAGCACACAAAATGCAGTTAAACAGTTAAATTGCAATATATTGTATCTCAATACTCACCATATGGCAAACTGCTTGAAATCAAAATAATATGGTATTGTGACTCAAGTATCGGGATAAAATTGTAGCCTCTGGGGATTCACACCTATAATAACGCGCTAAAACTAATATACACTGAGGAGAAATCCAAGACAAGACAGCAGGAAGCAGTTTGAGGTTTAGAGTCTAGATCTCCTCATGTGACTCACCAGATATCCCACAAACGTCAAGTAGGCGATGGAGAGGATGGCAGCGAGCACGTAGAGCCACGCACTGTCCAACTCCGTCACATACACCACCACGAAGTACATGTTGATGGCACACACGATCAGCACCACGACTCCTCCTCCGATCTTAAACACTCTGCAGGAACACAGAGCAAGAGTGTGTTTAGAGGAGAAACATTTATCCTTTATTGTTGTCTCTGTGATGGAGATAAACTTACAATCCGTTGGCAAACTCGTTCATGAGAGACGGCAGACTGGTGAAGGTGAGGATGGGGATGAGGGCGAACGGCAACTGGGAGAGAAATTCAGTTTGTACAGTGATGAACAGCTGCTTCACATCACAGTTAAAATATATACAGTAGTGTTCAAAATAATAGCAGTCCAATATGACTAACCAGATTAATCCAGGTTTTAAGTATATTTTTTTATTGCTAAATGGCAAACAAGGTACCAGTAGGTGCAGTAGATTCTCAGAAAACCAACAAGACCCAGCATTCATGATATGCAGCTCTTAAGGCTGTGCAATTGGGCAATTAGTTGAAAGGGGTGTGTTCAAAAAAATAGCAGTGTCTGACTTTACAAACGCAAAACTATTTTGTACAAACTTTTTTGTTTCTAGGATTTAGCAATCCTGTGAATCACTAAACTAATATTTAGTTGTATGACCACAGTTTTTTATAACTGCTTCACATCTGTGTGGCATGGAGTCAACCAACTTGTGGCACCTTTCAGCTGTTATTCCACTCCAAGATTCTCTAACAACATTCCACAATTCATTTACACGAGGTTTTGCTTCAGAAACAGCATTTTTGACGTCACCCCACAAGTTCTGAATTGGATTAAGGTCCACTCCATAACATCAATGTTGTTGGTTTGGAACCAAGATTTTGCTGGTTTACTAGTGTGTTTGGGGTCATTGTCTTGTTGAAACACCCATTTCAAGGGCATGTCCTCTTCAGCATAAGGCAACATGACCTCTTCAAGTATTTTGACATATGCAAACTGATCCATGATCCCTGGTATGTGATAAATAGGCCCAACACCATAGTAAGAGAAACATGCCCATATCATGATGCTGCACCACCATGCTTCACTGTCTTCACTGTGTACTGTGGCTTGAATTCACAGTTTGGGGCTCGTCTCACAAACTGTCTGCGGCCCTTGGACCCAAAAAGAACAATTTTACTCTCATCAGTCTACAAAATGTTCCTCCATTTCTCTTTAGGCCAGTTGATGTGTTCTTTGGCAGATTGTAACCTCTTCTGCACATGCCTTTTTTTTAACAGAGGGACTTTGCGGGGGATTCTTGTAAATAGACTAGCTTCACGCAGACGTCTTCTAACTGTCACAGCACTTCCAGGTAACTCCAGACTGTCTTTGATCATCCTGGAGCTGATCATTGGCTGAGCCTTTGCCATTCTGCTTATTCTTCCATCCATTTTGATGGTTGTCTTACGTTTTCTGCCACGTGTCTCTGGTTTTTCTCTCCATTTTAAAGCATTGGAGATCATTTTAGCTGAACAGCCTATAATTGTTTGCACCTCTTTATAACTTTTTCCCTCTCCAATCAACTTTTTAATCAAAGTATGCTGTTCTTCTGAACAATGTCTTGAACGACCCATTTTCCTCTTTCAAAGAGAAATGCATGTTCAACAAGTGCTGGCTTCATCCTTAAATAGAGGCCACCTGATTCACACCTGTTTTTTCACAAAATTGATGACCTCACTGATTGAATGCCACACTGCTATTTTTTTGAACACGCCCCTTTCAACTAATTGCCCAATTGCACAGCCTTAAGAGCTGCATATCACGAATGCTGGGTCTTGTTGGTTTTCTGAGAATCTACTGCACCTACTGGTTACTGTTCGCCATGTAGCAATAAAAATATACTAAAAACCTGGATTAATCTGGTTATTCACATTGGACTTTTATTTTGAACACTACTGTATATATATATTTTTTTATTGTGCACAAGATGAGGACTGGATCTCCCTTTAAAGTGAAGACACATTGCTTCATTAACCCTCCTGTTATGTTGTTTATATTTCATTAATATCTCCATTACTAACCATGTCAATCAATATTTAGTGCGATGGTGTTCTTTACCTACTAATAGTAGAATTACCAGAAAAAAAAGTCAAAATTACAAGAAAATAAGTATAGATTACCAGAAAAAAAGTAGAATTACCTGAAAAAAGTCAAAATTATGAGAAAAAAGTAGAATTACCAGAAAAAAAGTCAAAATTACAAGAAAATAAGTATAAATTACCAGAAAAAAAGTCAAAATTACAAGAAAATAAGTATAAATTACCAAAAAAAAGTAGAATTACCAGAAAAAGTATACATTTCCAGAAAGAAAGTATAAATTACCAGGAAAAACAAGTAGAAATTGTGCTTCAGGAAGTTACGCTAACGCTAATCTTTTTTTATGTTTCATTCAAAAAACTTCAGAGTAGTTTCAAATCCCTGTTCAAATATATATTTTTGTTATTGTGCACAAGAGAAGGACTGGATTCCCCTTTAAAGTGAAGACACATTTCTCCATTAACCCTCCTGCTATGTTGTTTATATTTCATTAATATCTCCATTACTAACCATGTCAATCAATATTTAGTGCAATGGTGTTATTTACTCTTTTTCGCATGTTAAAATTTTTTTTAATGTAGGCCTACATTGGAAAGATCTACATATAAAATACAATGGTTTTACATGACATTAATTTAAAAAAAATGTACATTTTTAATTTTTTTCTTTTTATAAAAAAATATTTTAAACTTTGATCTGCAACATAAGAGGAGGGTAAATGTACAAAAGTTACAAAAACAGCCTTATTATTGTGGCTTTATGATTAAAATAAATAACAAGAAATAACAAGTTTCAGAGTGAAACCAGCTATTGAAAGTTACATGCTTTTATATTTAGTTATAAATATCACTACTACTAAATTAAGACTTTATAATATAAAGTTCTTCTGGAATGAACATAATTCATAATTAATAATTAATTTTACTTAATGAATCCCTTGTTATGTATGTCAAATAATCGGTTTTATTTTTTATATTATTTTAAAATTTCTTTGCATAATGTATTTTAGTATATCAGAGAAGTAAATTGCCCAAAACACACTGTTTATCATAGAAAAACTGTAAAAACAGGCATTATGGTCAGAGTTTTATAGCTTCTGTTATAAAAAAAGTAATAAAATTGAAGCTTTAAATGTTGATATTTCCATCACAATCTCTTTATTCTACATGTGTCATTTAAAATAAAGCATTTGCACTAACCAGATCCTGTTAAAAACATTAAATTCTGCTCCTCAGAGACACTGTGAAGACATGATTGATTCTGCGGAGACCAACGGTCACGTGACAAAATATTGTAGAAGAATGAATTGAAAAGCAAAGTGTGATGAGATGAAGGTGATCTGACAGGTGATATATAAGGGCGGTGAACTGACCTGCATGCTCTGCAGCACGTTGAGGAAGTCGTTCATGCCCGTCAGGTGCTGCACGTCCTGGAAGATGGCCACCAGCAGCGTGGGAGTGATGGCGATGGAGCGGGTCAGCAGCACCCGAGCAAAACGTGACCAGCGCAGGTTCAAGAAACCCTGAAGGCACCAAAACACGTCAGACTGTGACATTTACGAGAGAGCTGTTCTTGTTTCTGACAGCAAAGAAGAAGATACACCAAAATAAACTGTAAAAACAGGCATTATCGTCAGGATTTTATCTTTCCGGTGGCCCTTGAACAGATCATAGGTTACAAAAGTTTCCAGTAGAAAAAGTGACCAAAACGAAGCTTAAAATGTTGATATTTGTGTCAGAATCTCTTTAGTCTACATAAGTCATGTAAAATAAAGCATTTGCACTAACCAGATCCTGTTAAAAACATTAAATTCTGCTCCTCAGAGACACTGTGAAGACATGATTGATGATGCTGAGACCAACGGTCACGTGACAAATATTAACTGAAAATCTGTTGACACAGAGCAGAGAGGAGAGGACAGGAGAGGCTGTTTACACAGAGCAGAGAGGAGAGGACAGGGGAGGCTGGAAATATGACAATACTTCAATATATGGAGAAAACTATTTTTGGTCATATTACATCTTGGTCATTTTGTGTCTTTTTGATATTTTTACATTGTTTGGGGGGATATTTTGTGTGTTTTTTTGGTCTGTTTTTGTCATTTTTTGGTAATTTCTTATCTTTTTGGGGGGTAATTTTGTGTCTCTTTGGATATTTTCTTATCTTTTTTGGTAATTTTGTGACTTTTTGTGACATTTGTGGGCCCTTGGAAAAGTGTTTATATATAAATTCCATTTTATTCACTTCATTCTAACTGTGTTATTCTGCACAAAGACATGTTTGTGTTGTTCCCACTTCTAGCCATGATTGGCTAGATTGCTGATTCCATAGAGCTGCAGGACTTATAGATTTATATAGATTTTATATATTGCAGTGAAAGATGAGGACACAGTGAGTAAAATGTAAAGCCTGTAAAGCCTGATTCCACACTCAGATGTTTGCTGTAAAGCTTCCACAATGAGGTCACAACTAAAGCTTAAGAAACCGACTGATTGTCTGATTGTGATGAAGGTGAAACCTTTCTACAGTTTGAGCACCGTGTGTGTGTTTTCCTCCACTGACCTCCATGACGAACTGTCCCGAGTATGTTCCAGTCATGGTGGAGCTCTGACCCGCCGCCAGGATCCCCACGGCCCAGATGTAGAGCGCCGCAGGGCCAAAAAAACAGCCGAGCACCACGCCCTGAAACCAGAGAGGAGAGGAGGTCAGCAGCAGAGAACAGGTTAAATCCCACTGAGCTTCAATAAACACAAAAGACGAATGAATGCAGACGAGTGTAAGTGATTGGCAATCACTGCACACTGTAAAATATTTCTATAATTTAATTTATATGTGCAATATTCTCTGTGCAATTCCATATCCAACCACTGACTCTGTCTACATTGTACACAGTCATGGAAAAAATATGAGACCACCCTTGTTTTCTTCACTTTATTGTTCATTTTAATGCCTGGTACAACTAAAGGTACATTTGTTTAGGCAAATATAATGTTAACAACAAAAATAGCTCCTAAGAGTTTAATTTAGGAGCTGATATCTGGACATTTCCATGGTTTTCTTGATCACAACCAAAATCATTATCGAGAATTATTTTAGAATATATTTTTGTTGTTATCATCATATTTGTCCAAACAAATGTACCTTTAGTTGTACCAGGCACTAAAATAAACAAGAAACTGAAGGAAAAAATGGTCTAATATTTTTTTCCATGACTGTATAATGTTCACAAGTTTTTATTTTATTACTGTTTTAATTGTTAATACTTTTTATATTTCTATTTGTTTATTTGCCAAAACCTCTTATATTTCTAGTTTATACTGCTTGTTTACTTGTTTTTTTGCTATCCACTGTGCTGCTGTAACTCATTAAATCCCCGTTGTGGGACTAGAAAAGGAAATCTTAATCTTTATCTTAATGCTGCACTTTTTAAGTCATTGAAGAAATGTGGCTTCATATTATCAGCCAAGAGTTTAATAAGCTGAATATTACATAATAATATCCATTATTGGCTGGTAAAAATAAAATGTTAAAAAGTAAAAGAACTGCAAAATGTTACCTGTAGCATTAACTGTTAACTGTCTGAGCTGAACTCACCCCTTTGTAGATGTTCACCTCCAGAGTTTGGTTGTTCTGAGGGATGAGATCTGAGTGAGGACTTCCTGTTTGATTGCAGACGTTGTACTGGATCAAAGAAAATAAAAACATGCACATCTGTAGCACAACAGCCAAAAGAAACACACATTCAAACCAGTTTCTCTATTAGAATTACATGTTTTTTAGCTGTTTTTTGTTCTTGGTCTGTGTCTTGTCATTGCTCAACTTGTGAATATTACATTTTGTAGTACTTTGTTTATTTCCTAGTATTATATACAGCTCTGGAAAAAACTTAAGAGACCACTGCAAAATGATCAGTTTTGCTAGTTTTACTATTTATAGGTATACATTTGAGTAAAATGAACATTTTTGTTCCATTCTATGAAGTGCTGACAGCATTGCTCTTAAATTTGAAATCAAAATATTGTTATTTAGATCATTTATTGGCAGAAAACGACAATTGTATTCTGAATAATGCAAAGAAAATATATTCATATTAATTTTCAAAAAACACTAATATTTTAATTTAGGAAGAGTTTAGAAATCATTATTGGTGGGATAATCTCAATATTTTATCACAATAGTGGTTTTTATAATCTTCCTCATAAAAAATAAGATTTGGTTCAGGTGATCAGCTGATCAGCGTCTCATTAAGTAGAATGAGGAGGCGTGTGTTGGAATCGAACAAACACTGGAGCAAGGTTATTATAGTTCACGAAAACTAACGAAATAACGAAAACTAGAATTGAAAAAACATTTTCATTAACTGAAATAAAAATAAAAACTAGAGTTTTAAAAAAACGGTAACTAACTGAAATTGTATTGTGAGGTTACAAAACTAACTAAAACTAACTAAAATTATAGTAAAAATGTCCTTAGTTTTCGTTTTTGTCAACTTTTTTCATTCATAATTCAGTGTTTCTATTTGAACATGCAACACATGGTAAATATGTTTACTGAGACTGGGATGTCTACACTCGAAAAAAAAATCAAAACACCTGGAACTGTAAGAGTTAATAACCTTATTGGGGCTGAGATGAATAAACCAAAGGAAATAAAGGCAACATTTATTATGACCTCTTTGAATCTGGCACCCAGCATATAGCCCATTACAAAAAAACTAAAACTAACACTAAAACTAATAAAAACTAAACTAAAACTAAGCATTTTCAAAAAATAAAAACTAAACTAAAACTAACTGAATGTGAAAACAAAAAATCACAACTATTATAACCTTGCACTGGAGTGGACTGGCTGCCATAGATGTAGAGATGCTGATTTAAGAAATATTTGAGAGAGTGGTCTCTTAATTTTTTCCAGAGCTGTATATCAGAGAGAAGCTGCTTCCTGATTGTGAGTGCGGCTGCAGAGAAACTCACCACCTCCTGGTTCGTGCGTCCGTAGAAAGCTTCCGCGAACACAGCGACCACAAACACATTGATGAGGAACGAGATGAAGAGCGCCGCGGTCGACTCGATGAAGAAATATTTGTTGGCTTCTTTCACTTCTTTCTTGTTCGTCCGGTCGACTTCCCGAGACTGAGACACAACATGTGGACACTTAATACATACAGCTTATTTAAAGCAAAAACCACAATGTTTTTCTCATGCATTATCTTCGCCTCTTGCACATTAATATTTGTGCATCCTGGGGTCCCTAAACAGTCTGTGAGCTGCATAAATGGGGTCTGACTGGAAAGCTGAGACTCTTGTGGATTCAATGAGCCCAATGTTCTTCATGTGTGATGATGTTAATGAGTGAAACTTGAGCTCAGTGTATAAAATGAGCTGCTGTGACCTCTAGGATAATCACAGCCTCATGAAACTTTACAACCACAAACTAGAGACCTAGAGCATTCAGAGGATGGATGGCTTCAAACACTATGTTCACAATAAGGGGCTTTCTTAGCAGTAAACACAACACAAGAGCTCGTCTTCCAATCAATAAAAATCCAGAAATCTCCAGTTTTTGAAACCAAATCACAGCATGGATTTTTGTTGTTGTTCCAAAGGTCTCTGCTTATTGATGTAGTATTCTGGAGGGGTTTTGACCATTTTGATGCATTCTCAAAATAAAAAAACTGCCTAATTCAGCATCAAATGTGTGTAACAAATGGTATCAACCCAAAAATTGCTGCAACAACTTATGGGACATAGTTGAGCAGGGAATGGACTTCAGAAAGCCAAACATCAAACACAAACAACACAAACAATCTTCTGAACCCTTATACACCCTAATAGGTTTACTTACTTCATAAATTGATTAATTAGGCAATTTTTTATGAGATTTGTGACTAAAACAACTTGTTATTTTGAAGAATTGTTGTTAATATTTTCTCAATTCTTGATTTTCAAAAATGTTAGAATTTAGCAACAAATCTGTGTAACAAATGGTATCAAACCAAGAACTGCTGCAACAATGAGACTACTTTTAATTTAGTTCAATTAATGAATTAATTGATTAATTAATTAAGGCATTTTTGATTTCTGACCAGAACAACGAAAATACAAGCCTAATTCAGCAGCAAATGTGTGAAACAAATGGTATCAACCCAAAAATTGCTGCAACAACTTATGGAACATAGTTGAGCTGGAAATGGACTTCAGAGAGCCAAACATTAAAGTTTTGAACCCTTATACACCTCGATAGGTTTACCTAATTGATTAATTTCTTAATTAAGCCGCATCTCAGATTAATCTTCAGGTTCCAGCTTTCAGATGATGTTCACCATGTTCCCCCCCTAAAAATCCACTGAACACAACCCCCTACTCTCTATAAAAGAGGCAGAATGATTTAAAGAAAGAAAGGAAAGGAAGCTGCTGGTGGCACCTTGACGAGAGCAGAGTGGAGGTAGATGTTGTGCGGCATGATGACGGCTCCCACGATGCCCACAGCCTTACCCAGCTGCTCCGGACCGCAGCCCTCACAGTACGGCAGGAACATCCCCTTCAGCAGCTGGGCCTGGTCCGGACCCACCACCACATACTGAGGAGAGAGGAAAAAAACATAATTTTTGCTCTGTTCTTCTATTTATTGAGGGTGGGGTTTTTTTTTTCAACACTATCTTTATTTATTTTCAGACATAATAACACATACATATAACTACTGGGACTCCGAAGAAATGCCCCAAACCATGTAAAACACAAATAGTAAATATAAATCACAAACAAAAGAAGGAAACTTAAATACTCAATAAAAAAATAATAAAAAATAAATAAATTTAATAAAAAAAAAAACAAACCAAAATGATACAAATAAGTAAATAAAAATAAATAATAAAATAATAAATAATAGAAATAAGAGTACAGATGGGGGAGAATAAATACAAAACCAACCATACACTGCATATAAATGTATAAACACATTAGAAAGTGGTCAGTCAACACCAGACAAATATTTTTCCAAAATGGGCTGCAGAGGGCTACTTATGGGTTATTGAGGATGTTTTAATATATTTTTCACATTCATGTGTGAAAACTAAGAAATAAAACTTTTTGTTATAATCCAGTTATTTTAGAGGCGTACATTGGTCTTAAAATTACAATAATATTGTTTTTGAGGGTGCTTGCTTCTTTAATTGTTTAAAGTGACATTTAAAGAGAAAAAAATATGAAAATGTTTTTTTATTATTAGGATAAAGATGTTTAGAAGCTTTATTTGTATTCTACAGAAGTATTTAATGTACGTCCATATTTTTATTGGACAAATTGTACATTTTAAGCACATGTTGCTTGAAAAACTAATAATTATTATTATTTTCATTATCAAATTATTATTTTTATTATTATTGCTTGGAACAATGTGTGCACTTAAACTTAAAGGTTTACACAAATTAAGTTCATGTAATTACTGTTAATAAATTATGTGTATTTAAAATGTGTTCCAACTAATTAAAATTATTTAATTTAATGTAATTTAATTAACAGTGATAACATGAATTAAATAAACTTTTAAGTAAATTCCATTGGCGTTAGTTTGATACATTTCCTATTACAGATTTTTCAGTTCATGTTAGAATAATGTGACTCAATTTGACAGAAATTTTATACATAATTTAAATGAGTTAACTTGAAAAAATAGACCAAAATATATGTTTCTAGTTATGATGTTAAAACAAGCTGACTGACATTAAATTGGCGACATTAAAAATTGGTTTAACTTCGTCATGTCTGCAGAAATGTAAACATTTGTACCTCGTAACCAAAGGTGACGGCCATGATGGCGATGAGAAAAGCGAAGAAAGCTTCGAGCTTCCTGAGGCCTGCAGACACACAAACAGAAACAAAAGAGTTTTATTTATAATTATTGTTGTTGTTGGGATTTTTTTCACTGAGAGAATGACACAACAACAACAACTCACCGTATTTGTCTAAGAAGAGGAAAACAAACGTGTCGACGATGGTGATGAGGACACCGCCCCACAACGGGATCCTGAGACACACACACACACACACACACACATTAGAATTGTTTCTTCAGTATGTGAATAATTGAATGTACTCTGTGTCTGCTCACCGTCCAGAGGAGAGCAGGTTGAAGGCGATGGCGCAGCCGATGACCTCCTGCATGTCTGATCCAATGATGGCGAGCTCCACCATCAGCCAGAGGACGATCCGAGGCACCTGGACACACGGCAGGACATCAACATCAGAAACACACTCTTCCTGTCTACATTTATTAAAAAATTCACCTCTACAAATGCCTGATCCCAATTCCACAGAACTTTGCAACACACCCTTTTTTCCCCCCCAAAAATTACCCACACATATATACAAGCACTTATAAATACAAAGTACACACACTTTCACACACACTCACACACACATACGCATCTGTAGCATTTACATAAAATTCCCCCATTGGTCTGTCTGTCTGTCTGTCTGTCTGTCTGTCTGTCTGCTGATTTGCTTATCAGCATATATGTATGGCCACACAATAAACCCTCCTCCTACCTATTAACTATCAGAAATCAACGTTAATAACAACTGGTGCAGTAAATATCTACTCTTTTTTTTTCTTCTTTTTTTTCTTTATTAACCTTATTTTCTGTTTAAGTTGTTTGACCTTTTCTTGTTCTGTAAATAAAAATAAAGTTGTCCTCCAAAAGTGGGGTGGTGGTGGTGGGCCAAAAAAAAAAAGAAAAAAAAAAGAAACACAATCTTCCCCTCAGCTTATTCTCTGGATGAGGGACGTTATCAGGTAACAATGCAGAAAAGTTTATTTAAACTTTGGAACCCTTTTGGTCTTTTTTTATTTTCTCTGAGAGCTGATGAGTTTGTTCACATTTTTATTTCCAAGGTTGTAGTTCAATATAATAAAATGAAAATGATATATATTATTAATTTTTAAAAATAGAATATTTATTTGGTCTAATTTATTTTTATAATAAATAATGGACATATTATTCATTAAAAAAAATTCTCTTTTTACGCTTTTAAATTTGTTTTTTATTCATTTTTTCAAGCTTTTTAAAAAACATGTCAAGGTTTTTTTTCAATTTTTTTTTTAAGTTCAATATTCATTTGTTGTAGTTTATTTTTCTAATAAATATTTCAATGTATATATAAATTATTATTATTATTATTATTATTATTATTAATAATAATAATAATAATATATATATAATTTTTTTTTTCAATCTTTTAAAAAATATAATATTAATTTGGTCTAATTTATCTTTATATTAAATACTTAAATGTATATATATATATATATATGTATATATGTATAGGTATGTATGTATGTATAGGTATATATATATATATATATATATATATATATATATATATATTATACATTTTCTTTTTTTTGTGCTTTTTATCAAGTTTTTTTTTTAAAAGTCTTTTGAATGTATGATGTTTCCAAAGTTAACAAGTAATCATATTAAATAATAGTCTGCAGCCTCTGAAAACGTTTCCAGCTGAAAAAAAAGTAGTGACAGTTTTTTTTACTCAAGAATGCATGAAGTCACTCTGGATTTAACTGTTAATGTAAATGCAATTTCTCACAGTTTTAATACATTTGGCTTGAACTGAAAGTTTAGATCATTTAATCAGCCGATCACAGAGCAGGTTTATGTGCTGAGGCAGTTTCAGTGAACGAGTTCTGCTTCCTCTCTGTTGGATCATTTCTGCTTTGCTGCTGAGTTTTGGGGAAGCAGATCACAGCTGAAATCAGTGAACACAGTGAGAGTTAACAGCTCTGATCTCTCACCGTGCGGTACTGCCGGTTGCAGACTTCGGCCAGGTGCATCCCGGTGACGACGCCGAGCCGCGCAGCGAGCCGCTGCAGCAGCAGGCCGATGATGGTCGCTGCCAGCAGCACCCAGAGGAGCTGACAGGAGAGAGAGGAGGCTTCTGTTATCTACTGCAGTGATACTTTCATTCTGAGCTCCAATAGGAGCAATAAGATGATGCTGAGTTTGTGAAATGACATGCTATTTTACAAAAAGTTGGGGGTTGTGGTCAGTGGATTTTTAGGGGGAGATAGCAGGTCAACAATAAATGCCACATAGAAGTGTTGAACATCATCATCATGAAAGCTGGAACCTGAAGATTAATCTGAGATGTAGCTCAGCACTGAGAGTCAAGATGTTTAAGACATAAATCTGCAATAAAAAAAGAGTCTCATTGTTAAAGCACTTCTTGGTTTGATACCATTTGTTACACAGATTTGGTGCTAAATTCTAACATTTTTAACACTAAAATGTAGTTTTAGTGTTAAAAATTGAGGGAGTGAATCTTCGAAACATCTGATTTAATCCCTGAGGTCATTCAGAAATATGTTTGTATACCAAGTTGTTTTAGTCATAAATCTGTTATAAAAATACTTAATTAATCAATTATTCAAGTAAACATATTAAGGTGTATATGGGTTTAGAACATTAATGTTTGGCTTTCTGATCCATTTCCAGCTCAACTATGTTCCATAAGTTGTTACAGCAATTTTTGGGTTGATACCATTTGTTACACACATTTGCTGCTGAATTAAGCAGTTTTTTAAATTCGAGAATGGATAAAAAATAGTCAAAAACCCTCCACACTATTACATCAATACACCAAGACCTTTGGAACCACATAGAAAAAACCCATGCTGTGATTTGTTTTTTAAAATTGTCTGTATTTTCTGGAATTGGAAGACAAACACTTGTGTTGTGTTGCCTGCTGAGAAAGCCCCTTATTGTGGACATAGTGTGTAAATCCATCCATCCTCTGAATGCTCTAGGTCTCTAGTCTCTAGATTGTGGTTGTAACAGCAGCTCATTTTATACACTGAGCTCAAGTTTCATTCACTAACATCATCATCACACATGAAGAACATCTCATTAGGCTCATTAGAGCTAGAATCTGAGCTAGATCAGATAGAACAGGCAAGAATAAATCATGAAGCTGCAGGCACTTTGTCCTCTAACGGCATGAGAGGTTAAATATGTTGTAAACACAAATAAGTGAGTTTTTTCTGTCAATGTTTTGCAGCCTTGTGAGTGTTGAAATATGAAAATAATTACACAGTAATGGACCGACAGTCAGACTGAAGCCTGAGGGCTCAGTCACACATTCACTCCTCCTCTCATTCACTTTGTTTCAGGTCTGGCGACTAAAGAATTCAAGAATGTGTTTACCTGTTAGACTTTGACCTGCAGCATTGTGGGACTTGAGACGATTTAAGAGAGAAAGGAAATGACCGAAGTGAAACTATGTCATTTGGTATTTATTATCAGCAAAGTAGAGACTGATTTTAGGATTGTTATGTTAATTAGTTTAGTCGAACCCACCATTGAAATGGATGTTTTCTTTAAAAGATTGCCAAAAATGTCATCGAAAACAAGAGAAAGACACTGTAAAAACAGACATTATAGTCAGAATTTAAACTTTCGAACAGTCCTTTAGCAGATCATAGGTTAAGAAAATTTTCCTTTAGTAATAGTAACCAAACCAAAGCTTTTTTAAGATTTATGTCAAAATGACTTTATTCTGTAAATATTTGTTATTTAAAACGTTTCACAAATAAAGCATCAATCTGAAAGTCTGTTAACACAGACCAGAGAGGAGAGGACAGGAGAGGCTGGAAACATGAAAATACTTCAACGTGTACAATATGGGGAGACATTTATTTCCAGTACTCATAACACTTGTTGGAACTTGTAAAGTGTTTTAAATTAATTACATTTTATTCCAATTTAAATTATATATATATATATATATATATATATATATTTTTTTTTTTTTTTATTATTATATATTTATACACATTAATATATGTGCCCACAGGTGTCACAAATATTGGAAAAATGATTGGCTCTCCTGATATTGTACATATTAAATTATTGTCATGTTTCCAGCCTCTCCTGTCCTCTCCTCTCTGCTCTGTGTAAACTGGCTCCCCTGTCCTCTCCTCTCTGCTCTGTGTAAACAGATTTTCAGTTAATATTTGTCACGTGACCGTTGGTCTCAGCAGAATCAATCATGGCTTCACAGTGTCTCTGAGGAGCAGAATTTAATGTTTTTAACAGGATCTGGTTAGTGCAAACGCTTTATTTAAAATGACACATGTAGAATAAAGAGATTCTGACACAAATATACATTTTAAGCTTCGTTTTGGTCTCTTTTTCTTATAGAAATTTTTGTAACCAATAATCTGTTCAAGGACTGTGTGTGTTAAATTTGAAAATAATTTTTAAAAGAATGCCTGTTATTATGGTTTCTTTCTACGATAAACTGTGTATTTTTGGTGATCTATTTAAGAAAAGATACATTCGTGAAAATGGGATTCAGAGGGTTAACTGATGGGAGACACCACAGTGACTAAGTCCACTTCTGCTATAATCTTATATTTATATTGCAAATTTACAGTTTCTTTCTATGATAACCGGTGTGTTTTTGGTGATCATGAAGAGAAAACATACTCATCAATCAGGGGTTCAGAGGGTTGATGGGGAAAAGTTACACATTATGTCTTTGACTGTAAAAGTGCCAAATGATGCTCTTTCTAGTAAACAAATGGACATTAATACAAATTTACAGATCTAAAAGATAAGAATTACCCAATTATCTACTAAAATAAA